>NC_074711.1:60094808-60192308 GCF_947242115.1 Biomphalaria glabrata
AGAGACAGAAGATAGTGTAATGGCACGATTAGGAATGAGTTATTTGTTTCCTAGGAAAGGAAAGTTTTGACTTCGAGACAATGACGGGCGACTAGTAAAAACAAGAACAGGATTTGAGGAAGAATAACGAAATAGAAACAGACTACTTTTGAAGGCTTTAGAGAGAGGCAGTTTTTATGGACGTAGAGATTTAGCTTGACGACATTCGACGGTTCCCTTCTTTATTATTAAACTGATTCGAAATTATATTGTTGACCTTTCGTCTGTGTTATTGGATTTCGTTATTTGAGTGTTACCTTCGACGCTTCGATTGACTTATCGATATAATACACAGCGCCTAACAATGGATAAACGTTTTAAAAGAAAATGATGATTAGGTTTACTAAAGACAGACCAAAAAAAACAACATCCTTCTAGAAGTGGTCTATTGTTTCTACGGGAATAGCGTGTGCGATTTTTCGTTTGTAAAATATTGAATTTCTTCATTTTAAATCCGATACGAATTTTAACTATACCCACTGCATACCAAGCAGTTCATTACAATGATATAGAAACACACCGGCTAGGGCCGTTGATTTGTCCCCATGTTATATTTATTGTTAATTTCTTGTGTGGAACCTCCCCCATAGCCAGGTTAGCATGCTAAAATCATGGAAAAACATTTATAAAATATTTCTAAAAGTATAAACTTATTATTGTAAGTCTAGATCTATTTTTAAAAATGTATAACATGATTGAGTCAAAACAATTGCTACCATTTCACTCAATCTGAGCTTCGTTTCTATGTTGGACTTGTTCTATGTTGGACTTGTTAGTCCGTGAATTCTAGTTTCCGTTACGTTGGATTGGAACGGCCCACTTTATCTCTTTCTATTTTATCCCTCCCTCAATCCCCCCCCCCTCTCTCTCTCTCCCTCTCTCTTCTCTCAATTTAACAATTTTATTTTGTTGTGTCACAAAGCACAAGTGCTACAAATGTAGTCAAAGTTACAAATAATGTAGAAATAAATCTCATTATTGAGCACACAATAAAAATATTATTCATTATAATAGTTATAGTGATAATAATAACTTTGAGTAATTGATACAACTACGCATAGTGATGGGCAAAAGTTAACTAAAAAGTTAGTAACTTTTTGTTTAACTAAAAAAAAATTAGTTAAAGCCATTGTTTAACTAGAAAAAAAAAGTTTGGTTAAAATCGTAGTTTAATTAATTTTTGTTAGTTACTAACTAAAAAGTTTAATTAAAATTTGTAAAACTTTTCAACATGTGGTCAGGGTTGAAACGCCCTCCATGTTTTCTGGTCATGTGATATCAATAACTTTGATTATCAAAAAAAAAAAGATGCAGTTAACAACTATTTAGACAGTCTGCATTTGACGAGGGTTAAGTAATATAGATGCTGGTAGAAGTTATGGGAGTAAATATTTGCACTTGAAAGTAGCAGTATTATAAAATGTTAAACATTTTTTTGCCAAAAGCTTCTATGCAGTATTATATATGAGGTTGTTCCGAATTTTTTCGTGAGCTACGTGGAGGTGTTTAATTTCTGTTTCTAGTGGGAATCTGATTAGTGAGTTAGGTCAATATTTAGTGTTTTTAAACAATTCATTTGCGGCAAACAATATTTTTTAAACTGTAGGAACATCAAGTATACCCGTTTATATTATTATATATTATTGAGATCTATTAAATCTAAATCAACAGCTAAGCCTATATAGATCTAAAAGCATTAGGATAACCAACTCTAGAAAAAAAAATCTTAATCCACACCCTCTCTGACCATAAAGTAAATAGACTGTGTCCAACTGATTTTAACAACCTGGTCATGACCACATGTAGGCCTACTAATGTACTGTACGTGTGTAGTCGATAATACTGAAAGACTACCCTGCATTAAGCGTTATGCAATAGTGTTTGCTTGATGTGGAGAGGTCAGACAAGAAAATAACACACTGGCGTGGCTAGTCAAGCATGTTCGTAGATATATCTTTACACTAAAATAGTTATACACCCTCCCTGGCCAGAAAGTAAATAGACAGTGTGTCCGTGACCTCCGTGACCCCGTGTATGTCGAAGGCGCCGGTGTGTCCGACTGATTTTAACAACCTGGCCAGATAGACGTACACGTGTAGGCCTAAATAGTGTACGGAGTGTGCAGTCCATAATGACAAGATCACCCAGTTTTTTTCCCTTGCGCGTTTAACGGTTATGCAATTGTGATAGTTGTATTTTTAGTGGTCAGACAAGAAAATAGCACGTCGGCATGGTTAGTCAAGCATGTATTTTACACTATAAAATAGTTATACAGGTCAAATGTTTTAAAAACTTCAACTATTTCGTTTCTATTTCTTTGGATACTAGTTCTAAATTTGAAATTCAAAACTTACGTTATTTAATGAGATTTTAAACTTTACCAGTATAAGTAAGATTTTCGGTTATATAATAAGTTAATATAATTTTAAAAAAAAATAGAGTACCATTATTTTCTAAAGGGTTTAATTCAAGACAAAAATACAAGCACACATATTTATTTAGACATTTTATTTTATTGTGCATTAACGTTTATGTAAGAAACATATTCCTTAATACTGATTTTATTATAGATAAATATTACTAGAATGTTAAAAGAATAAGATCGATCCGTAGGCATACATTCGGATGATTGTATCTATATAGGTCTAGTTTAATCCCGCCCCTCCTCCCCCCCAAAAAAAAACAAAAAGATTGTTATAGTTTAATTAACTTTCTTTAGTTTCGTTAAACTATCTTTTGAAATTCATGATAAACTAATAGTTTAACTACTTTATTTTAGTTGAAAACTAGTTTTAGTTTAAAACTTTTAAAAGTTAGTTTAGTTCCCATCACTAGTTGTGTGTGTGTTGTGTGTATTGTGTGTGTGTGTGTGTGCGTTGCTGTTTCATCGATCCAAATATTCATCTCTATATAAATAAGTTTATTGATAAAAAAGGAAAATTTTTAAAAAATGCACCAACGATCAAATACTTATATTAATAATTGCTGCTAGATTTTTGTTAAGAATCTATACCTAAGAGTGTTTTTTTTTTATTCTTTTTCAATCAAGCAGTTATATCTTATAATATACATCGTTTGAACTTATGTATGAATCGAGATTAACGTAACAACCGCATTTTGTCTATATGCCATTTTTTTTTTTAAATCTTTCAGCCATTCAGTTAAATCTGTTTTATTTTTGTATTCTAATACCTATGTTTTTAGTTTTAGTTAGTAAATTATGTTGAAACTTCAGACAAGTACACTTAAATGTAAAAAAAAAAAATTCATTGTTTATTTTTGAACTAAATCGTGTAATACTAACTACCGGAACAATCCATAACTTTAAAAAAAATTAGTGGTGGCTATCAAAGTGAGTTTATTTGTACTGAAATAAAAATATAATTGTTATTGATTGTGTATATAGGCTAATGATACCTAAATGACATCGTAGTTAGTGTTTTAGAATCAATAGTTTCACTTGATACCAATGCGCACTACTTACAACGTTGAAGATGTCAAACTAACTCAGTCAAGCATGCTGACGGCACGAACAATACAAACTAGTTTTTTCCTTTCGGAATGTTATTATCATCATAATTTTCACTTTTACATAAAAAACAACTTTCTTTTCTCTAAAATTATTTTATTTATTAGAGTAAAGTTGATATTAAGTGGTGCATTTATTAGAGACAAGTCGTTGGCTAGAGTGGGACTGTGATTAGATGGGGTTGTATTGTACTTGACGCGTAACAATTCATAGGTCTAATTATGACTGAATGATGAAAGATAATAGCAAAAGTAGTCCCTGTTAAATATTTTTTTCTCACTGTGGACGTATCACGCACAACCCTTCCGCCGCTTCGCTGTGAACATTTGTTTCAATTAAGTTCCTATCGGTAATTTCTGCAAAGAGAGCGTCTACCGAAGAACGCTCTTTCATACAATAAGTGGTGGGGGGGGGGGGGGATTCGCCACAGGAGTATGGGCAAAGTGGGCCTTAATGTTGGAGTTTAGAAGTCAATAAAACAAATTGTGTCTAGCCCCCCCCCCCTCCCTGTATTTTTTAAAAAGTTTCTTTCACTTTCATGCCTAATGCGCGCACACTATCACTCTTAAGAGTATCTCTGTCGTCTGCTCAGCCTTTGATTGTTGAAGCTCGCTGTGTTCAGCTTCGCCAACTAGAGGATCATTCTAGACAATTAGACGCTGGAAACCACTTGGCTCAAATTTGATATGGAACATTCATCCATCTATCCATTCGTTTCCATCCATGCCATTGGTACTCAAGTCGTCCGCCTTCCAAAGAGGGAAAAAAATGAACATTACCTCCAGTCGAGTTCATGAATATTAAACGACTTACTTCTCTTTACCTTCGCCTGGTCGCTTTCAGCTTAAGAATGCTACAGGTTGACTAAATGAGAGAGACCACAGCCCCCACTGACAAAAAAAATAAATCAAACACTAACAAAAAATAAAGTATAAATAGAAGAAATAAAAAGACTCGCCAAAGAAATTCAATTGTACACTCACAATTTATGTATAACTTTACATATAAACTCTCTCTCTCTCTCTCTCGCTCTTTCTCTCTCTCTTTCTCTCTCTCTTTCTCTCTCTCTCTCTTTCTCTCTCTCATACAAACTTTCAATGTCTCTCTCTCTCTTACAAAAAAAATTACTTTTAATTTCACACACACTCTTAGTTTTAACTTCACTTTCACTCTCTCTTTCACGCACACACACTCACTCCACACTCTCACAAACACACTCTCACGCTCACTCTCTCCATCTCTCTCTCTCACACACACACACACACACACACAACTAAGTGCTTATCAACATCGTTCCACGTCGCAATTAGTGTTTTATTAAGATAATCAAGAAACCATCGTTTTAGGATGTGAGGTCCTACTCCCCAACACCCACACCTCTCTCTCTCTCTCTCTTTCTCTCATACACACACACACACACACAAACACACACATTTAACCACTTTCCTTTATGTACTAGGGGGAAAATACGGGGAGGGTACTCAATTGGTGCTAATTAGCCGCATCCATTTTGAAGTGATTTCTTCCCTTTTAAATGATGTAAATAAATGCACTCGATAGCTACTTGAGTAGCAGACGACAACAGAGCGTCATCATCTGCTAACCATTTTTCCTCCGGGTTACCGTTTAGACAGCAATAAAACGCAACATCCCATCCAATATCTTTTCCTAGCGTCTTTCTTCCTGTCATTGTCACATTGTATGAAAACCGTTCAATGACAAAAATGTATGCAATTTACAAATTATTATAGTCTTTTTTTCTATCTGTTTTTACAATACCTCTATTCAAGTCACTACTTCATGGAAGATGGACGCTGGTGACTACTGATCTAACGATTTTCCTAGAAATTTAAGAGTTGATGTATATCGCTGAGAAAAGAATTACAAGCTCGTTGGCCACATGGGAAAACTCTAGTTTGATCTTTATAATTAAGTAAAAGATAAATAAATGTAAATTGGCGATAGAATTACAAACCTAGGTTTAGAGCCAACATGGCGAAGTCAGACGTATTACCGTAATTATGCGATAACAGTAAATTTGAAGTTGCTTCAATTTTATTGAAGTTTAAATCGTTGCTAATATGTTTACGTAAATCTAATATGGATTGCATCTACATTCTAGATCAAAAAGTAGATATAGACTAGATCTTAAGAGTTCTAAATCAGAACTTTAGGTCTAGTGTTAGACTTAGATGTCCATTTAATAATAAAACCAACAAAAAATCGCATTAGTATGTGGGCGTCCAACTTCAAGCCAATCAAGCAGCCGGCGATGTCATGGGTTCGATACCCGAATAGAATCAAATATTTTTTAGAAAAATATTTTATTATATTTCAAGTTAAATTATGGAGGTATTGTCTTTTTTTTTAATATATAAATTTAAACTGTTTTTCTTATTTTGTATGCATTGAAAAGACTATTTTTACCACTCCTGCTATTAACTCACACTTTCGTTGTAGTCTAAATTTTGAGCTTTTTTTTTTTTTTTTTTTTTTTTTTTTTTTGGACAGTTTTTCATTATTTTGTCATTATCTTATAGAGCTGATGAAACTTCTAACATAAACTCTGATGCGTGACAAAACATTTCATTGAAATAATCAGAAAGATCAATTGATTCATTCATGAAAAAAAATCCATTTTTTACGTCATGTGAAAAGAAGTGCTCATTTTTGGTGGCCATTTTTTTTTTACATTTCCGTTCATTTAGAGTTGTTGTTTTTTATAGTTCTAGATCTGCTGTTTTTGTTTGACCGTTGGGTGTATGGTCGGTTATCTCATTTGGTTAGAACGTCGCCCTACTAACTCCAATGTCGTGAGTTCTATCCCCATACTGTCCAATCTTTCTTTTTTTTTTCAATCAGCAATTCGACTTTTATAAAGAGAAAAAAAAGGAGAATTCATAGACCACTATCAGCTTTAGACTTAGACATAGATCCTCTCGTGCCGTTCGGCGCATTGGACTGCAAGCTGTCTCCACAAAGTTAGAAAAAAAAAAAAAGAAATAGAAACTGCATAATGATAAAGAGATAAGAGTCGCACTATAAAGAGACATCAAATAAATAGGAAAACTGAAAATGTCAGAAAAGGCATCATTACCTGTTGGGATATTCATTATCAACCTTTTTGATGAGAATAGATAAAAACAACAAGAACTATGAAGCATACACTGTGAATGTGTAGTTACAGTAGTTGTATTACATTATTTGGGCATAAAGTAGGAATTTAATTTTATATCTCGTTAGGGCGGGACTTGTAGCATCGAACTACTGTAAGACATTTAAAACGCTGCAGGCGTATTAGATTTTAACTTGTACAACTTGAAATAACTTGACTAAGTTGCTAGTGAACAATAGTATATTATACTTTGATTACACTATATTTTGATATCAAGTTGAGATAGCCTAAATGACGTTAGTCATAAAAAAAATGTTATTCTGAA
Organism: Biomphalaria glabrata; assembly: GCF_947242115.1. NCBI lineage: Eukaryota > Metazoa > Mollusca > Gastropoda > Planorbidae > Biomphalaria > Biomphalaria glabrata. The sequence continues at coordinate 60,101,817 of NC_074711.1, forward strand.
TAAAATTTAACTTACTACAAAAATCACGTCTTTTCACTCTAGCATTCTGGAGTCGTCTGTCCTAACCAAGACAGCTTACGACAATTCCGCTTATCTTGCATCATTCAAACTACATTGCCACCAACCAATAGTTAACCTCTTCCCACACACAGGTACACAAACACACAGACATTGCACACACGCAGACACACACACCGAGTTCTTGCATATATAAAAGTGTTGTTTTTTTTTTCAATTTTTATTACCATTCCCGCCAAACAGACTATGATTAAGCATTAAGGAATGTAAGCTTTACTCAAACATTAAATGGAGAATTAATTTAGCGAGAGACGGCCAGAGAGAATTTGTATGTGTGTATTTGAGTGTGTGTGTGTGTGTGTGTGTCTGGACATCGGTTGATCTAATGATAGGTTTGATTGTAGGAAATCAAACGTTACCAGAACCAGGCTCGATCACTAATTAGCATTTCTGATGACAGGGACTCCTGAGTTTAAATTTGTATTAAGTCCATTACGTTGTGATCAATGTGATGGGAAGTCAGGCAGCGAGAGATGGGGGGATGAGTGGACTGAAACGAGATGAGGGTACCGGGGGAGGGGCGTAAACTATATTACATTAAATTAGATACGTTGGCGTAGTTTAGAGTTCTGAGGTGAAATCTAGTATGGCACCCACTGCCGTGTTACATAGGCAATGGATGGTCACGTTACAAGAGCATGACTGGCCAAGACTTCCTAGAGTACCTTCAATGAAGTTTATTGCGGAATCGCATACGAGAGGGCAAAAGCAAGGAAAAACGCCTAAACAGTAAGGACGAATGGTGGCAGCTAGACAGGCCAATTTTAGCAGGCTATCGCACGGGACACTGTCCTATAGTAACCTATTTCACTCAATCCAAGAAAACCACGATGCCACATGTCGACATTGCTACACGAAAGTAAAACATATCCTGACTGCACGGTGCTTAGAAGCGTTTTAGAAGATACTAGCCTTCTAATCGATAGAACTGGTGCATGCCTCGCTCTGTACAGAGACAAGCAAACCCTACAAAACACTGCCATATACCTGGACAGTGCAATAAGTCATAAGGGATTTATCTCAGCCCGGAGCCTTAGTGCAAGCAGATTTACGAATTGCAATATCGCAGATCTGTGCATCTCCTCTCCTTGGGCCTTTAAATCGCAAAGAAGGATTTCTCTTAGCGGACAGGCTCCCTTCTTACACCCCAGTCCTGTCTGGAGATTCCTTAATAACTGGCTTTTCAATGAAAATATGTCAGAGAAATTTGCTCAAGTTTGGACAGCATGGAGACAAGACTCTGCGTGCTAGTACGAACCTCGCCGAGAGCAAAAGAAATGAAATTGCCTTAGACAAGTGGATGTGAAAGAAAGCTGCCCTTAAAACAGGTGCATGTACGAACTGTCTCAAATTTTACTGCTCCAGAATCGGCTTCTTTAATCACATTAGAGAAGCTAGGAGGGCTAATGTTTGCTATGCTACTTATGGTGGCTTCCTAGGCTCCTTCTGTCGTATAGCGACTATGGTTAATCTCGAGCCCTTTTTCGTGTGGCTGTTAAGCCCTATTTTGGAGAAACAGTACCCTACACAAATATCGCAGGTTAAGGTGGCTTTCGCATGGCACGCTTTTCTTCAAGAGCTGAGCCCCATGTGTTTTTCGCTGTCCATAACTTTCTTGCTACTTCCACCATAATTAAATAGGCTGATAAAGTAAATGCACAATAATTATTAACACTGCGGTAAAACCATGTTACAACATTTAAAAAAATAAGAGAACAAAAAAAAAAAGAATAAATATTAGAGCCTTCCTTTAAAGATTATTGAGTTTCAATTAAATAAAAGTGTCTCTTAGGATCAGAGATGGGATCGAACCAGTCTTATAAAGTTTGGGTACGGTTCGGTTAGATTTCAGTTCTGTTCTGGTTCGTTTTGTTTCTCCTCTCTACTTGTGATAACCGAAGGGTTTGTGATCATCATCTTTTTTGAAGTAACGTCTGTATTATATAAGATTGTTGGTCCCTTAGACGACTTCTGACCCTGGCTGGAATGTCCGCTATAGACCAAGTCAACATCTTTGTGCAGAGCGTAGCAGATGGATTCCAAAGGACCGAAAGCACATACGCAGTCTTCATTGACTTAAAACAGGCATATGATAAAGTATGGCGGCCTGGTTTGCTTCATAAGATAAGAGCCGTGGGGGTGCGGGGACGGATATATTACTGGATTAGAGACTTCCTACAAGAGCGTACAATAAGAACAAGGATGTACGGAGAAGTCTCAGGGGAAATGACCCTCGAGCACGGCCTCCCCCAGGGCTCCGTCCTGTCATGCGCCCTTTTCACGGCCTTCATAAATGACCTACCGGCTCAGCTAAAATGCCAAAAGCTGCTATATGCTGATGATATTGTCCTTTGGAAATCCGGAAGGAGCGCAACCTCTATACAAAAAGTGCTACAAGAAGACCTGCATACGCTCTGCTCATACACACAAAAATGGAGGCTAGAAATAAACACCTCCAAGACGGTCTATTCTCTGTTCACGCTCGGGACTGGCATTCTCGGGCAACCTTTCCAGCTCTCCCTCAACGGAGTGGCTCTCAGCATGGAAAAGCTACCCAAGTACCTTGGTGTAACTTTAGATCGCAAACTAAAAATGTGTGAGCACATCCAGGATGTTGTAAGAAAGGCCTCATGGAAACTTTGCATTGTGCGGAAGCTGGCATCCACGAAGTGGGGAGCCCGAGCAGACATGCTCTGATCCCTGTATTTAGGAGCAGTTCGATCACAGATAGACTACAGCCTACCTGTGCAAATTTATGGCTCTAGGACTGCTCTTGAACAACTTGATAAAATACAGTCCCAAGCACTAAGATTTGTCTGTGGAACCTTTAGGACAAGTCCAGTGAATGCGGCTGAAATAATGGCTAATATATCTCCACTAACCCTTAGGAGGGAAAGGTCAGTACTGACCTGCTATGAGCGGTATAAAAGGCTGGATGAATACCTCCCAGCTAGAAAACTAGTGGATGGTTGGAGATGCAGAAGACGTATCCAGATGCAGTCTTTTATGCATTATGCCACTAGACTATCTGATGAAGCTGGCCTCTCCACCAACCGACAAAACATTCAACGCTTTCATCCCCTTCCCCCTTGGTGTCGCCCAACAACCCCAGACATACGCTTGAAATTAGTAGACCCTAATGCCACTAAGCAAAGCCGTTCATCTAACGACCTTCAAATCCTAGCTCTGGAGACCATTAATACCTTCAAGCCCAGTGCTATTTTTGCATGCACTGATGGATCGGCATCAATAGATTCTGGAAGAGCAGGCTATGGAGCCTACATCGACTTTCTTGGCTCTCACACAGTCAAAATCTTTGGACCATGTGGTAGTGTTTGCAGCTTTGATGCGGAGACCATGGCAGTCTGTGAAGCCTTAAAAGTCATTGACTCTCAACTCGGCGAGGAACAGTTGAGGGCAACACAGATTGTTGTGGTCACTGACTCAAAATCTGTACTACATGCTTTGCAAAGTCCCGGACCATGGCCCCCCAATATCAACACTGTCATCATGGCTTCACATAACATCAAACAACGCTATGGCACCCCTGTAATAATGCAGTGGGTACCGAGTCACATAGGTGTGACTGGCAACACAATCGCAGACTCTTTGGCCCACCAGGGAGGGCAAATTCCACCCACTGATCAGGCTGTAAGCTTTCATCAAGCCCTGGCTATAATACAAAAAAACAGAAATGGAAAAGTGGTTTGAGTGCTGGGACAAGTCCCAAAAAGCCCGTGGAGTCTGGGAGCGCATGAGGCGCCCTGACCGCACTTCCCCGTGGTGGAGGCTGTCCAGGCCTGAGCAAGCTATTATAGCACAGTGCAGGACAGGCCACTGTCCTGTTGGCTCATATTTCTCGCGGCTATGGCCAAATTTCGATTCACGGTGCCCTCGCTGCGGGGAAGAAGAGGAAACCGTGCCTCATATTCTGTTTGACTGCCCCAGACTTGCTGATCTCCGTCTCGACAGGTCTGGGAAACCCAAAATTCTCGACCTGTATGGCGACATTCATGCACTACGCCCGGGGTCGGCAACCTGCGGCTCGCGAGCCACATGCGGCTCTTTGGGTGTGAAGATGCGGCTCTTTAGTTCCATACGCAAATATTATTTATTTTATCGAACAATTTTTTAAATACTTCTGAATTTTTTAACGAATATTAGGCGCCGATTCGGTCTCTCACTTGTGTTGGCTTTTCAGCACACCCCTACCCCATTACACGCGTCGTCAAAGTTGTCAGTACGTCGGAAGCTCTCTAATGACGCCGTCGTCGGATGTTTCTATGTAGGTTTTAATTCGCTTTGACGTAATTTGAATTGGCATCTTAACCACTGTGACGTATAGTTTGTTGTTTCAAGTCAATGAGTTGGAAGCGATTATCTTCTCAAAGTTAGAAGCAATCTGCAAGCTTTGAGTACCACTAAAAATTGCACAAAAAGGCAAACCATTTACAGATGGTGAGTATGTCAAAGATGGCTTCCTAAGGTCCAAAAGAAGAACTTCTAGGATTGCTATCACTCTCGTGACAAACTAGAGGAGAAGATAGAGCGAAGGCCATGCCAATAAGATCGATTTAAATAAAATCATTAAAATAGCAACTGATAGAGCCAGAAGAATGACAGGAAAAAAATAAAGGGAAGTGGCAACAACGATTCGTCGGAGCAAAATAAACCAAGAAATTCTTACGTTTCACTGAATAATGCACTAAGAAGCTTGTGCCCGAAACGATTGCGGCCGAAATAGATGAGGTCATGATTTTGGTAATCAAGATTATTAACAGCATCTTCCAAAAGCACTCTACCATTTAATGGAGACTCAGTTTTCCGACCTCCTTCTTCCCCAAAAAGTGCTATGACTTTCCAAAGGTAAGGTGTTGAAACGTTTTGCTTTGTGCTTGAATGAAATAAATACATTTCTCAATGAAAAAGGCATTTATTACACCGACAAATAGTTGCAAAAATTTTACTTTATGGTTGACATAAAAGAGAAATGAAATGGGCCAAATTAGAAACTACAAGGAAGGGAAAACCCATCCTTTGTTTTGGTTGTGGAATTGGTTTGTTTTGAAGTAAAAATAATTCTTTTTTTTACTTCATTTTGAATGTCTAAAGCAGTATCGTGATAAAACCAATGCAACTTTTGACACGAATAACTTCAACAGTTATAAAAAAAAATCAAAGATTAATTTCTTGACAGGCTTGAGCATTTCAAAACCAACTAAACTATTCTAGCATTCCTAGTACACCATCTCAACACAAATAGTAACGAAATGAAAATTGATGTATTTGGAATTGATACTGGATCGCTAGAAATGCAATTGATCGATTTAAAAAGTAAAGCTTTGTGGGGTGGAAAATTTATAGAGTTGAAAAGCAAGTTGGAAGTGTTGGAGGTCCAAAAATGTATGTACGTAACACAACAAAAGTGGACAGCTTTAAAAGGAATGCCACGAGTTGAATCGACGCATGGAATAATCTTCCAGAATGCTACAGTGATGTGAAGAAGTTGGCATTTGGAGTGCTGACTATCTTTGGATCGACATATTCGTGCGTGCAAGCGTTCTGTTGCATGAATAGAATTCAAAGTAACGTAAGAAGCCAACTAATTACTGAAAATTTAGAGTCGTGTTTGAAACTAAAAAGAAGCTTTCAGCCAAATGTATTCAACTTTCTAAAACCTTGCAAAGCCAACGCTCCCACTGAATTTTTTTGCTATTTTTTTGTTATTGAAGTACAAGTTAACCTTCATTAGTTGTTACCGAAATAAAAATTAATTATCTAATAATGCCATATATATATATATATATATAATATAATTAGTTGTACAAAATACACTAGTTATATATGAATTTGTTTTTTCATTTTAAAATATTCATTGTGTGAGAACTATGTATAAGTTGGCAAGAAAAAACGTTGTGGCTCTTTACAAACTTTGAAATTTGGTAAATTGTAATTTTTGGCTCTTCTGACTCAAAAGGTTGCCGACCCCTGCACTACGCAAGACAGCAGGGTTTCTGTCCAGGGGTTTTGCAAGAGAGGATTTGAGCCTCTCAAGCCCTCACTCTAATGGAGTTTGATGATGATGATGATGATGACCCTGAATATACTTCAGAAGATTCTTGATACCTGTCAGAGTGCAGCCCTACTGAAAACATGCTACAGCATTATGAAAAATGTCAGTGAATATACGTACTGTTCAATGAATTGAAATAAATTTTATTTCTATTTAACGAATGTCGATCCTAGTGTTTGCAATTATTTTCAAGAATAATAATAATAATATTTGTGTAAGATGCAAGTTTCAAAAATACGATTAAAACTGAACGCCTCCTGCAATGAACTAGTTTCCTTCCTATACGCAATTACGACTCCGATGCGACCCCTCTGAGCCTACTCAATGTTGATGTTAATGTCGGTTGGGACGACGTAGGGCATGAGATTCGCCAATGGGAAGAAAAAACACTCCACGGAAAATTCCCGGCTTTATTACCTGGGGATTAGGACAAAAATTACGAGAAACATATCCTAAAACTCAATATTGTTGACAAATGCCGAACATGTGGAAATGTGGGTGAGTCAATTGAACACATAATGCCAGGATGTTCAGCCCTATCAGAATCAGCCTACCTAGGTCGCCATAACCAAGTTGCAAAGTTAATACACCAACACCTGGCTTTGACACACAATTTGATCGGTAACGATACTCCTCCTTATTACAAATACTCACTACAAGAGGTTCTCGGGTCTACTGATCATCTGCTGTACTGGGATAAGCCAATTCTGACCAACAAAGCGGTAAATTTTAATCGCACTGACCTGCTGCTCATCGAGAGAAAAGAAAATGCCGCTACCACTACAGACATCGCCGTACCACTATCTCATAATTTAACCCAAAAAAAAAACTGAGTTGGAAAAACAACTAAAATATGGGAACCTAGGCTTGGAGATTAAGCGTGTATGGAAGTTATCTAAAACAACAATATACCCCATTGTTATATCAACCGAGGGGGATAATAACAACTGACCTCACAGATACCTTCAAGGCCCTTAACATTCCTAGGAACATTCTCGTTGCCTGTCAGAGGGCGGTACTTCTGCAGACCTGCCACATCACCAGAAAATTCCCCGGTGGAAACTTATAAAGGGACTACGATGAATTTTGTTTCCCTTTAACGAAACTTGACTATGGCAGCGCCAGAGAATGAATACTCGTTTTTATCTGACATAATAATAATAATAACAAAGGATGATCTACAATGATCTACATCTTCCCTGATCTCGATTCAATCGATTCGAGCTGAAAAAAACACCGTTTAGAAAATTCTGGATTCGCCTCTCCCCTGTTGTACAGGATAATGTGTACTACTTCACTTACCTTTATACATATGTATAATTTATTAGGCACCATATTATGCAGAAATATACACGTGCGCGCATGCGCACGACAGAAGTTGATCTCTGATTAGTAGGTCGAGACGACCAAGTATAAACGAGGTTACCGCCCATTAAGCCCATACCACCTGAGCAAGACAAGGCACGCTACTGATGAAAATCAAAGGGATGTAATCAAACATTTTCGCTTGGCCAGTCTTCTGAGGTTTGTGGCAACAAAAATTAAAATTGTGTTAACAGTTGAATACTTTGCACCCACCCCGTGGAAGGTCAGCTAATTACTGACGGGAGTATACTGGGAAACATTTTCTAAGTTGAATGAGTGCTCGAAATAGTACCAATAATTGGAAAATACAAATATTAATAATGAAAAAAAAAATAGAAAAGAAATATCAATGAACTATTTGAGTGTGTGTGTTTGGGCTGATGAGATTGTGTGTAACAGTATATTTATTTTTTCATTATTTATTTTGTGACAAATTGTAGACCATTTAAAGGAAATGTTGTTGTTTTTTTACTAAAGCTTGTAATATTTCTCCATGTCTGGTATAGAGGTAGTACGTTATTTCTCCAACACCCAATCTCGGATCAAGCTGAAAATTTGCACAATTATTTCTTTTACCTAACAACACATGATTCAATAACAAACAAAAAAACAACTAAATAGCTAATTAACTATTGGTAATTCATTATTTGGTTTGCTATCGACCAAGGGAAAGCTTATAAAGTATGAAATTGTGTTAAACAAAAACAATTGGTAACAATAAGTCCAATAGCACAGATCAATTACTGTTAACTAGATCTATTACAACTGTAATTACATGAATGGTCCAAACTAATTGATGCAGCTACACCTAATATAAGCTTTTTTTAATAGAATAATATAATTTTTATCAATTTTCTTGTCTTGTTTTTGTTTTATTATTCTTACTGTTAGTTCTATCTTTCTCCCTAGTCAAAAGGTGGAGGCTAGTCAAAATAAACTAGTCAAAAGGTGGAGGCTAGTCAAAATAAACTAGTCAAAGGTGGAGGCTAGTCAAAATAAACTAGTCAAAAGGTGAAGGCTAGTCAAAATAAACTAGTCAAAAGGTGAAGGCTAGTCAAAATATACTAGTCAAAAGGTGAAGGCTAGTCAAAATAAACTAGTCAAAAGGTGAAGGCTAGTCAAAAGGTGAAGGCTAGTCAAAAGGTGAAGGCTAGTCAAAATAAACTAGTCAAAAGGTGGAGGCTAGTCAAAATAAACTAGTCAAAGGTGGAGGCTAGTCAAAATAAACTAGTCAAAAGGTGGAGGCTAGTCAAAATAAACTAGTCAAAGGTGGAGGCTAGTCAAAATAAACTAGTCAAAAGGTGGAGGCTAGTCAAAATAAACTAGTCAAAAGGTGAAGGCTAGTCAAAATAAACTAGTCAAAAGGTGAAGGCTAGTCAAAATATACTAGTCAAAAGGTGAAGGCTAGTCAAAATAAACTAGTCAAAAGGTGAAGGCTAGTCAAAAGGTGAAGGCTAGTCAAAATAAACTAGTCAAAAGGTGAAGGCTAGTCAAAAGGTGAAGGCTAGTCAAAAGGTGAAGGCTAGTCAAAATAAACTAGTCAAAAGGTGAAGGCTAGTCAAAAGGTGAAGGCTAGTCAAAAGGTGAAGGCTAGTCAAAAGGTGAAGGCTAGTCAAAATAATCTAGTCGAAAACTCAAGTAAGAAATGAAAGTATTTATTGCAGGCTAAAACTTCGCACCTAGTAGTATGTCTGGCTGGCTGGGTTGATAGAACATCGCTCTAATAACATGAATGTCATGAGTTTAATCTTCTTAATTACCATCTTTATTTCTTTGCTTTTCAATGACATATAACATATAAATGTTTAGTTTACAGCCTTATTTGAATATAAAGTAGGAATTGTAGGTTGTTTTTAAATCTAAACTATACTTGTTTTTATTTTATTTGGTCATTCTGTGATGTAAAATCTTGAACTGATTCACAGGAAGCACCCAGGACCGAGATTTGCTAAAGTATTATTATTATTATTATTATTATGTTAGAAACGAACGAGTATTCATTCTCTGGCATTGCCAGGGTCGACCTTCGATAGAGAGAAACAAAATTTATTGTAGTCCTTTTTTAACAGTGTTCACTAAAAAACTTTCTCGTGATGTGGCAGGTCTGCAGCAATACAGTCCTCTGGAAGAGCCCTTTACAAATTTGGTTAACTGCAAAAAAAAAAAAAAAATGGCCGTCTCTACATTCCCAAAACAAAAGATGACAACTGCAATGACGTGAACACATTTGTTTATTATAGCTATGTTTTTGTTGCTATGTTTATTATTGCTACGTTTATTAATGTTTGAACGCCATCCAGCCCAAATGTTCTCATTCAGAAAAGCTATTATCGTTATTATTATTATTATGTTAGAAATGAACGAGTAGTCATTCTCTGGCGCTGCCAGGGTCGAGTTTCGCTAAAGAGAAACAAAATTCATCGTAGTCCCTTTAACAGTTTCCACTGAGGAATTTTCTGGTGATGTGGCAGGTCTGCAGCAGTACCCCCCTCTGACAGGCAACGAAGATGTTCCTAGGAATGTTAAGGGCCTTGAAGGTGTCTGTGAGGTCAGTTGTTGTTATCCCCTCGGTTGATATAACAATGGGGTATATTGTTATTTTGGACAATTTCCATAGACGCTTAATCTCCAAGCCTAGGTTCCCATATTTTCTTTGTTTTTCTATCTCAGTTTTTCTTAAATTATGAGACAGTGGTACGGCGATATCGATAATGATAGCGGTTTTTTTCTTTTTTATCGATGAACAGCAGATCCGGGCGACTGAAATCTACCGTTTTGTCGGTCAGAATAGGCCTATCCCAGTACAGCAGATATTCAGTAGACTCGAGAACCTCTTGCGGAGAGTATTTATAATAAGGGGGAGTGTCCTTATCGATCAATTTGTACGTCAAAGCCAGGTGTTGGTGTATTAACTTTGCAACTTGGTTATGGCGACCTAGGTAGGCTGATTCTGATAGGGCTGGACATCCTGTCATAATGTGTTCAATCGACTCGCCCACATTTCCACATTTTCGGCATTTGTCGACAACATTGAGTTTCAGGATATGCTTCTCGTAATTTTTTGTCCTGATTACTCTGTCCTGTATTGCTGTAACAAAGCCTTCTGTTTCAGGGTAGAGATGACCTGCTTTGAGCCATGTTAAGGAAGCAGCCTTGTCGATGTTGTCCCCATGTAATGAAGCCGGAAATTTTCCGTGGAGTGTTTTTTCTTCCCATTTGCGAATCTCATGCCCTACGTCGTCCAAACCGATATTGACATCAGCATTGTGTAGGTTCAGAGGGGTTGCATCGGAGTCGTATTTCCGTAGGAAGGAAACTAATTTGTTGCTGGAGGCGAGCAGTTTTGATCGTATTTTTAAAACTTGCATCTTACACAATTTGAAGATGTTCTGCAATCCACGACCCCCATCCTTCCTGGGCAGGTATAACCTTATGGTGGAGGACTTGGGGTGTAGGCATCGAAACTTGGTTAGTAATTTTCTAGTGAGTCTGTCAATGTCATGTAGGTCGGTGTCAGTCCATTTGATCACACCGAACGTGTAAAGGAGCACAGGGACGGCCCAGCTGTTAATTGCAGTGATGAGATTACTGCCAGACAGTTTGGTGTTGAGGATTTTATTAACTCTTTGCCTATATTTGCCAAGAAAGTCCTCTTTTAATTTCTTATGGTTTATCTTGGCATTCTGGTTTATTCCAAGATATTTATAAAGAGAGGCAGAGTTCAATTCCTCGATGCCTTCAAATGCAATGTTGGTGTTCGTTGCCTTGCTCTTTTTAATGCTTATAATGCCACACTTATCCAGGCCAAAAGACATACAGATATCGTCACTAAAGCATTTTACCGTTTTGATTAAGGTGTGTAATTTTTTCTCGGTTTCTGCATATAGCTTTAGATCATCCATTATTATTATTATTATTATCATTATTATTACTGGAAAGCGCGACACCATGATAATCATACACAGTGTCACAATCTCTTTTGTTGGGTTGCCTACAAGTAGGGGAGGGTTATCTTAGAAAAAATTTCTCGCGCTGCCTCAAGGTCCTCTGCAAACACTATTCAATCTCGAATAAAAATGTCCTGGACTCCATCGAGATTTGAACTCGAGCACCTTCGTTAGCCGACTTAGCGATATCACTCAAAGGCTGCATTACCGCTATTTATGTTACGTTCATTGCTAAAGAACAAGTCAAGATACAATACCAAACAATGTTGTCATTTCTTTAATAGTTGTTCGAAATGCGGATGAAGATTGAAGTTTCCGAATTTAAGAATGTATAAGGAATTCCTCATTTTATAATAGATATAACAAACACAAGTACATAGTGTAGGCCCTAATTACGCTTTCTATTAAATCTGGTTCATAGAACCATTGGTTAATTGGACCTTCCGCTTATTCGGACCGAATTCTAAAGTACCAAAACAAATTCTAATGTACAGTGAAGTTCAGTTAATCGGACCAGCCAGTTATTAGGACCAGAAAGATCTTATCCTGATAAGGTCCGATTAACCTGTTCGACTATATCTTCTACTTTATAAATTTCAAGACCTTCAATCGATCAATAATATTATCTTTTTTTTTTCCCTTGAAAGTCAGTTTAGACTAGATGCCAACTCTACAAGTTTGACACTACTCAAAACTTCTTGACCAAAAAGTTTTTTGAACAAAGGAGGTAAAAAAGGTTAATTTGTTTCTTCCTTCATTTGTGCACTAAATATTCAGGCGGAAGAACAATGTGGGAAGACCAATCAAGTAGAGACAATGGGAACATCCCAGGTGAGTGAAGCGGGCTGTAAATGAAGGCGTTATAATTTACCTGTGACAGGCAGTCATCAGTTGAATCTAATCATGGCCTTCCTGGACAACACATCCTTGGTGACTCGCGACTCGTTCAAAGACTTGGTCTGAAGTAAAGCCAATAATTTGGACAGTAGCAGACGATGTCAATGTCAATGTCATCAACTTCCCGATAATTGGTTGCGAGCAATGAAGTGTTCTTTTAATTGTGAAAATAAAAAAAAAGATTTACCGCAGCTGAGATAAACAAAAGCTACAAATATATATCTAGGTAGAGGCAACCTAGCTAGACAAAATATAATAACAATAATAATAAGGCGTTTCTTCGGGTCCGAAGATTAATAAGGAGTACAGCATTTCATGTAGCTATGCAATCCCAACTGCGACCTACATATTTTGTCACATCCAGCGCTGACGTAATCGTTGTTCGGGGATGGTCGATTTAGATTCTCTTTCCGACGTCTACGTCTGTCATCGGCAATGGATTTCCTTTTAGTCTCAAATGTGTATCCTTTGTAGAAAAAAACTGTATTGCCAAAATATAAACCAACAACAACTATTTTTAAAAGATACCGCTGCTGAGATAATCAAATGCATAGGTAAATACAATAAACTTAGATCTAGGGGAATGTTAGTAAAACACGATATGCAAGTCGCAACCCGAGCATCCATTGTTGCACCTATAATAAAGTTTGTCTTACAGTCCGAAGATTATTGAGGAATGTAGTATTTCCCGTGGCTACGCAGCTCCAGCTGCGACCTACATATTTTGACACATCTAGCGCAGGCAAAACCATTGTCCGCCGGTGGTCGATTTAGATTTTCTTTTCAATGTGAACAAGCAAGTGTTTCTCTTTAGCGGCTCCCGAAAGGGGAAAAGACGCTATTCGTTTTGTGTGGCCCGTCTGTCCGTCAGCCCGTCCCGTTTAAATCTCAGAAACTATAAGAGAAAATGAAAATCGGACATCATGTTATTTTAGATCCTTCAAGTTCTGATACAACGGCTACTTTTTCCTTTCTGAAAGTGAACCATCTATTTTTTTAAATTATATATGCAAGCAGATATTTCAAAAAATTACACCACTTTTTAATGAAAAACTTCAGGGGAGGTAACTTTTTTAAAGAGGTCATGGACTTCTTCATTAATAACTCGGGCTTCATTCATATATTCGCGCATTGGTACCAAAAAATTGCATCTAAGGTCACAATGGTAAAAGTGTCAATGGATCATTATAAAATATATTTTCCCTTTATTAAATAACTCACCGAATAGAATACTGATTTCAAATGTTGCTTTACAAAAGAACTTTGATACGAACTTCGTTTTAGTTATAAGTTTAAAAAATAACGAACTACTTTTATAGCGCGCAGTTTTGACATGACCTCATTAAAGGGGCCTACACTTGACAGTCTAAATGAGACTAAATAGAGCCCAGCTTTAGATATATTTATAATAAATGTATTAATAATTTGAACAAAATTTTAATTAGTAAGGCAATTACTTATCTTCTGACAGTTTAGGGGTGCAGATTTATTTATTATGTAAACAGTAGTATCACATTAAGAAATGTAGCGGATACGGCATAGTCATAGTACACTATTACATTAGTAATGGCATTACCCGGTAACAAAAGGCCTACTATTCATGATCATAACATTGGCCTAGGTCTAGCAATTTTAAGATTAAACGTGTAAATTCATACGAGTTCTAGTCTATATATAGTAGATTCTATATCAAGATTCTAGATCTAGAATTAGATCCACACTTAAATCTAGATCTAATTCTAGACCACTGACTAGACTATAAACTTAGATTGACTTAGATCTATTTCTATATCTAGACCAGTGGTTCCCAAACTTTTTTGTCTCGTAGACCCCTTGCTATGTTTTCTGGCTTTAACCCCCCCTGTTTAACTTGCAAATTTTTTTCAAATTCATCAACATTTTTTTTTAAATATGTATTGAGTTGCAAATTTTTTTCAAATTCATCAACATTTTTTTAAGAATATGTATTGAGTTGAAAAGTGAAAAAGTAATTCAAAGCTACATATTATTATTATAGCGCTACTTTCATGCTTTTAGCATGCTCAGAGCGCTTTTGGTCCAATCTCATTTGTGGACCAGTGGGGGGGGGGGGGGGAAGGGGGTATCTAGGAGTTGGTTTTCCGTGCTGCCTTTAGGCGCTCAGTAAACACAAGTCGAGTCGGGTGTCGAACCTCGAGCCCCCTTCTAGGTAGCCAAGACAAGTTCAAGCGCACTTAGCCTCTCGACCACGCTTCCCAATTGAATCTTGTAGATCATTCCCAGAGACAAAGTGCATACACTTCTTTGTGAACCAGTCAACTAAACACTTTTAGATTTACATTAACTAAAGCGAAACCACGTCGACAAAGTGCATACACTTCTTTGTGAACCAGTCAACTAAACACTTTTAGATTTACATTAACTAAAGCGAAACCACGTCGAGTCGTTTCTATAGAAACAGACGCAAGTCAAAGGTACGATCCGGAAGTAGTCTATTTGACTGCCCGAGTCGGGTGTCGAACCTCAAGACAAGCCAAGCCAAGTTCAAGCGCACTTGGCCTCTCGACCACGCTTCCCACCATACTAAAATATAGAGATTTATCTTTTTTTATTTATAAAATTCAAATTGAAACCAATTAAAATAAAAATTAATACGTATTGCTGGAATCACCAGACACACTGGAAATGTCTTTTTGCAGGTTTGTCATCCGTTGCTACGGATGTTTCAAATAGGAATTTGTTGTTCTATGTTGTTCAAACATTAAATATTAATTAGTTAATTATTTTGCCTTAAGTATCATTGTAAAAGTTTTCCCAAAGAGCAGTTTATCGTGTATTTCTTGATCTTTCATGTGTGGCCAAAATATTAGTCCACAAAGATGTTATCACTAACAGGAGAAGGGGCGAAGCCAGTACGCTTCGAGCAGGAAGGGCTCATCAGCCTTGGCTGGCTACCCACCTAGCAGAAATACAACTGAATTTAAACCTCTGCTGCCTTGCAACAATACTCAAACCTCACTATACCCTGTCATAGCCTGTGACGCTGCTGATCCCAAACTGTATAAATGTCGTTTGCAAAGAATTACATAATAAGCTTTTAATTTTATAACTCATGCCACCGACATGTCCTTGAACTGTAGTGTTGCTTAAAGCAATTCTTTTAATATCAGATGTAGGTTTGTGTAAAACAGTTTTTCAAACTTCAACGGCTGGTAAAATCAATGTTTTAGCTTTAGTGTTTTCCGCATTTTGTCATAAAAAAGTAAAGTTCCCCTTTCAGACCTTGTGATGATGTTAAGATCATGTTTCTTTGGCCAACGGTTAACGAGCAGGGTGTAATGTGGGCAGCATAACGACCAGCCACCTATAGCCTATTTTTCCTAATTTAAGTCAGGTACCCATTAGAGTTAGGTGGACTCAGGGGAGGCCTAAAATCCTGAAATTCACAAAGATTCGAACCCAGGACCCCAGGTTCGGAAGCCAAGCGCTTAACCACTACCACCCTATTTTGATATAAGTAAACAGATATTGTAAGACGCCCACCAACCATCATCTTCTCTATATGATGTCGAAGATGTGGGTCTCTTCTGAACTTTATCTTTGAATGTTTGTAAGTTTTTCAAATCTTTTTATCATGGTGACGTTGAACCTCCAGCGTACTTAGTTTCATATCGTCATAAAAAAGGCAATCGGCATGTTTTATAAGGAAGGAATGAACAATGTTAAATAATCAACTCTATACAGTGTACATTTATGTTTACTAAACATTACTTACATGTAAACAAAGTTAAGTTATTTAAATAATTATTAAAATTAAATACAACAATTTTTCGTTTGAATAGAAGGATAAATATTGAAAGGATGAGATAAGGTATAAATTATATTTTATTATGAAGAGTTACATTAATGGGATGTGAAAATTAAAGTCACGACCTGCTTAAATGAAATATATTATCGTAGACCCGTGTGGACATCTCATAGACCCCCAATTTATTTTTTCACTTTCGTAGACCCCTGGGGGTCTATATAGACCACTTTGGGAATCACTGAACTAGACTTAGATCTAGTTCTAGACCTAGACTTAAATTAGATCTTGGATCTAGATTTAGATCTAAAACTAGGTCTAGATCTAGCTAGATCTATGTCTAGTTTGTATGAGAAATGGCAATGGAGATATTAATTTTTATTTTCGAGGGTAATGTCTGGTCCAAGTAGACCTATTCCAAGTCTTTCATGTCATTTCTAGCTAGCTCACTCGTGACCGCCGTGACCCCAGGCCGTAAGACTGGTTCGTGACGTAGTCGAAGGTGCCGGCTCACTGCCTAACTAAAATAGGTCAAGAATTTTTTTCCTTTTGCCAATTTATCTAATTTTGTAAGAAGAATAAATCTTTTTTTAGTTTCTCTTTCTTACATGTAACATGCTATTAATTTTGAATGTATGGATAAGGTTAATTATTATTATTTAAAAAGAAAATTATAAGTGTACGCTAAATGAATATATGGAGCTGCTGATGTTGAGTGGTAAACACTTGGAACCAGAAGTACCGTGTTCGAATCCTGGTGAAGACTCTAGGTAGACCACGTCAGAGGCCGATTTGCAGTTTGTGTTTCCATACAAACTGTCTTTGTAACCTTGTTCAAAATTTGTGTGCACTTTTTGGCATTGCAGAATCACATTGTCTAAGATCATCCACTGGTAACAAAATGATTTCAATAAGAAGGAAGCATTAGACTTTCACTCTATGACAAGGAACATATTTCCATTAGAAAGAAGCATTAGACTTTCACTCTATGACATAGAACACATTTCACAGCAAAAAGGCTATTAACTAGCTTTAATAAAGGATTGATACGAAGGACTATTGCCACTCATTGTGATATTGTTTAACTTTTAAATTATGACTCAATTAATTCTTTCTTAATTTGTTGTCAACAGTGAAATACAATTAAGCGTCCTTGACATTTTTTAAAGTTGAATTTAAAAATCTCCAATAAATCATTGTTGAAAAAAATTCATGAACATACCCCAACGTTTTCAATACAGAACATACCCCAACGTTTTCAATACAGAACAGCTGCATTGGGATTAAACACAATTTGATGTTACATAATACTTCACAAGTAGACATTCAAATACAGAGAGATATGCGTACAAAACTGAATAGAAACAAACGAATCTATTTCAAGTCAGACCAAGGGAAACTACCACGGCCTGGTATTGTATGTACGTTTCATTGACCTTCGCATTCAATACAGAATATGACATTTTCTTCTGCTATTTTAATGTATTCACGCGTGCTCGTCTCGAGCAAGTTTGAGAAACCTGTAGCACGTGCTGGAAAGGTAGAGAGACGACTTGAACCTTCTAGAATGTGCACCCATTGATTACTAGCAAGAAGATAGCGGTAGACACAACCAAGGGGGGAAAGTCTGCCAGCGTTTTCATTTTAGTCTTGCTGTGTCGCAGTCATGATAATCACTTCTCTCCCCTTGTTGTTTTTTTATTTTAACTCTCTTTCTCCTGTATCTATTTATAGCATGTGTTTCTTTCTTTTTAAACGGACAAGGATCTATTTGTTCATAGTCTGCCGATAAGTCTATTTTATTCCTGTATGATTGACGCGTGAGTGATCCCATGGTTTGTAATAGATCGCAGTTATGCGCTCTGGACTGTCGATCGGTTGTCTCGATGGTCCCTACCCGCTGCCATCCCCCCGTCTTCCTGCGGGATGTTTGAACTAGGAGGTAGATTATCTTCAACTCTATTAGAACGACGGAAACATGTAAAACATTTTACAAACATCTTAGGTTCTGTCCTAATGTTTATTACCATATTGGTATGCCAAGACACGATTGTTTTTTGTTATATGTGTATTACATTTGAACAATTACATTCTACCTACCCTCACATAACATACCTTCTGCTTAATAAGCCATTGTAATTTTGGTTATGTAAGATTCATGTGTGACTTAATCATATGAACTCCCAGGGCGGCATAAGGCCACAACCACACCTCTCGGTTCTGAGCAGCTTTCTTCAACTGCCTGATGACTGACCTCTTCCAGGTTTGCTTGGATCTTCCCACTTTCCTTTTTCCTTGTGGACTCCAATAAAAGTGCCTGCCTTGCAACATTGGTAGCTGGTTTTCACCACGTGTCCTATCCAGCTCCAATTTCGCTTTTTGACATCTGTTTTATTATAGCTTTTATATAGCGCTACTTCCATGCTTATAGCATGCTCAGAGCGCTTTGGTCTAATCTCAGGCGCTCAGTAAACACAACTCTGCCCGAGTCGGGTGTCGAACCTCGAGCCCCCTTCTAGGTAGCCAAGCCAAGTTCAAGCGCACTTGGCCTCTCGACCACGCTTCCCACCATCTTGGGCTGGATTCACAATTTCAAATTCCTTAAATGGCCAGTAATTTGAATCGAGCCCATGATATTAGCGTTATTAGCGCGACGCTCTAACTTAGCCAACAAGCGATACTACAAGTGTGTTATTTCAGCTGTACACGTTGATTTAGCTCTATAAGTGCGACATTTCAGCTGTAAATGAATTATTTTTTGACTCGTTTATTTCTTTTGAGGTTTTGACTTGTTACTTGAGGATTTGACCATGTTAAGACAATCGAACATATTTAGAATAGAAATTGAAATATAACAACAACAAAAAACAATTCATTCCTTTGATACTGACCGAGTGCAATATAATTAATATTAACAATTCCCAACTATAAATAGTTTTGGATAGATCTATTGCTGTATAATATTAATCAGTAAATTTCTTTTAGGATTGTGAAGTCTTGGAATCATTGAGGATGATGTGATGTAAAATATTATTACACGTGCGGTGTGCTGAATTCACAGACAAAAACACAGCGTGAGCATTCATGTTCTACATTTCTTGAACCCAGTCAATGTGCCAGATCGATATTTCGGTTACTTCCAACTTCTCAGTTAATTTTCATAGCCTTCAATTAACTCGGGGGCTATATTGGAGAATGGGAAGCCCACCGGAAGATCCGGTCTTAATTGTCGTCTGCCGGCGATCAAATAGAGGGCGCCAGGTGTCATTGCCGTTTCGGATCGGCTTTAGTCAATCTTTTGACAAGTGCCGCGCGAGGGGGATGAGACCAATTCGATGGGATGAATGTGAAGGGAGATTGGGGAGGGGGGGGGGGGGGGGGCTAGCAGGGATGAATGTCGGAAGAAGCCCACTTGAAATAGCAGGATTGCACGGAGAGTCAATGGATGAATTTTCCAGCAACAAACATCAACGAGGAAAAAATATCGGCATTCAACAAAATAAACTAAAAGATTGGTGTTTTCACTTTTATTTCTGTTTAATCTAGACTTTGAGACGTTTTTTATTTAAAGAAGGGGAAAAAAAAGGGGGGGGGGAAATGAGGCGCTTTAATATTTTCAAATATTTTAGAATTTAGAAATCAATTACTTTTTTTTTGTGTGCAGTTTTCGAAATTATTAAAATCATATTATAATATTCAAACAATTCAACATATTAGTATGCCTAATCTTGACTCGAATGGTTAACATGACCAGAAGTTTAAGTTGAACAATGAAAGACAACAACAACAGAGCTAGCCGTTTCATATCCACCAAACGTAAAAGTTACGTCTGAAATTCACCAAACCTTAATGTCACATCACACCTAGATTAAATGTCACGTCACATATGTGCATCACACCTAGAGTAAATGTCACATCACATATGTGCATCACACCTAGATTAAATGTCACGTCACATGCGCATCACACCTAGATTAAATGTCACATCACATATGTGCATCACACCTAGATTAAATGTCACATCACATATGTGCATCACACCTAGATTAAATGTCACGTCACATATGTGCATCAAACCTAGATTAAATGTCACATCACATGTGCATCACACCTAGATTAAATGTCATGTCACATGTGCATCACACCTAGATTAAATGTCACATCACATATGTGCATCAAACCTAGATTAAATGTCACATCACATATGTGCATCACACCTAGATCAAATGTCACGTCACATATGCGCATCAAACCTAGATTAAATGTCATTTCACATATTCATAAAAACTAAATATCTCTCTTGAGGTACACTTAAGTGTCACATGTCAATGAAGTCTAAAGGTTCCATCTCAACTAAACCTAAATGTCACATCTTGACTAAACCTAAATGTCACATGTAGAGAAAAACTTAATGTCACATCGTGGCTAAACCTAAATAGCAAATCTAGAGAAAACCCAAAATGTCACATCTTTACTAAATCTAAATGTCACAATTAGAGAAAAACTTAAATGTCACGATTTAATCTAAATGACACATATAGAGAAAAACCTAGAAGTTCCATCTCGACTAAACCTAAATGTCACATTCAGACTAAATCTAAGCCAAAAGTCTCTACGTTTTTAAAAACATCAATGTACAAAAATCACTTCACAAAATACTAGAAAAAAATAACAAAAGAATATTAAGGCATAATAGACTATTTTATTGAAAAACAAAATCCTTTTTCAGTGTATTATTTGTATTAAATTGTTCGAATGTTTAGAACTTGATTGTGTGTTACATATTTGAACTTATGTTTCAGGAAATACAAAGTGAATAGCTCTTGACATTTGGTAATCTAAAGCCCAAGATTTTAGACTGCGGCATTCACACTTCAAGCATCTTCCTCTTACATACATGGCAATGTTGTTTTTGTTTTTACTTCTACAGAGACAAAACTTGACATGAAGGTGAAGCTGGTGTTTCAAACACTGCAGCCTGCTGAATAAATACTAGATCTATTTCTAGCAGACCAATTTTAAATACTTGTTTTATAGTACAAATACTTATACAAATTATTATAACAAGGGGTGACTGTGTTATATACAGGGAAAGGCATTGAAATGTCCAAAAAAGACGCCACCATCAGGGAATCAATTAATCAAGGCAAGGGTCAAACAAAATCTAGCCACTACCTTGGATGCATATTCAAGGTTGGTACTGACTCCAAGAGTTAGGGTTAGGGTTAATATATATATTATTGAATGTTGTTTACTTTTGTTATATAAAAGGACCAGACCTAAACATGGTTTATGAAAATTCGGCAGATGAAGATGGATTGCTGTACTCAGCAGACATGCTCTAATGACTCGATGTAACCATTGTATGGCACAAGAATGACACAATGTGTACATAACAGAAATATACTTCAAGCAGTTATTATAGACACAGAGAATCCCTCTGTGGTCCAATGTAGAATGGAAACTCTAGAAAGTATGGTCTTCATGCATTAAACAAGTTGAAAAAGTTCAAACAAGAATAATATCACTATAACATAAACTGTTTTGACTAAATACTGACAAGTACTATATATATAGAATCAATCATACAAAAGAAATCAAAAGTAAATATACTAACATATATACATAGCATTGTTTTTAAGTCACAAATATGAGACCATAAAAAGCTGCCAACTTCAGCGGGTTTTTTTTAACAAGAAAAAGAAACTTATTTGGCTATGTTTTATTTAGTCAAACTTAGTGCTCAGTTTGGTAGAAAGTTGGGTTTTATCAAATTTTAATGTATATAGCTGTGCTTAGCACAAGTCAATGCATTAGGTAACAGCACAATCATTATAATACATTATTTTGAATGCTTACTATTGGAATTTCTACTTATGTTTAAATAGACATCTATTGTCTGTATAGAAAATTAGGATCTTTTAGACTAAACACTTATCCAATTATGTTCCAAAGTAAGTAAAAAAAAATTTTGCCTGATTTAATGATTAAAGACATGTAAATATGGGCTGTGTGACTCATCCAAAATCTTTCAAATACGAGCCATTAGGCTAGAAAAGAAGTTTAATAACTTACGATAAAAAAATTTATTGAGTTTTTATAAAAATAAAAAAGCAACAAAATTGGATACAGCACAGAGTAAAGGTAAAGACTTCAAAATCAACAATCTAAATGAAATAGACAAGTTTTTTTTATTGTCATTAACATTTTTAAAAAAATTAATTAGTTATTGCTAGTCTTAATAATATATATGTGGTGATATATATATTGGTTGTTCCTATAAGACTTCATTTTAAAAAAAAAATGCCTTCATGAAAACAAAATGGATGACAATAGTCTTAAATTATAAAATGTAATCTATAAGACAAATGGATGAATATTCTTTTATATTTGGTTTAAGAAGCACAAGAAATATATACTTTTATATATACTTTTCCTATCTTCAGCATGCAGCATGAAGAAAAACAAGACATATCATCAGTCTAAAAGGAGAAATAGGCAGTGTGTGAAATTATTTCCAGAACACCTCACTCTGCCATATTGTATAGAGTGCATATAATTTGACAATAGCATGAAAATAGCTTAAGATAGAGACTAGAATTTCTTTTAAGACTTTGAACTATTTAAAACTTAAGATTGTTACATTATGGACTTAGACTGTCATGGTTATTACCTGAAATATGACAAACAATTTAATGCCTTTACATATGCGAAAGGACTCATTATAAAAAAAAAAATACAAAGGATTTAAATGTGTTAACAAAAAACTTGAAACTACCAAAAAATTCAAACTGTTAAGGGCTACATACAATGTAGCCTGAGATTTTTTTTAAAACTATACATTAAACAAATGAGTCCAAGACCATGGGTCAAGATCCCATTTTAAAATGTTCTATGGCATCCACAAAATGCCTTTTATAACTAAATGGGTGGAACATGAAAGTATTTTTTAAAATAAGTTTGTGACTCAAGACTTGAGGCGAAGAACCATGAAATCCAGTTAAAAGAAAGTCATAATACAAGTAATAAAATATTTAAACCAATGTAACAATGAAATAAACAAAACAAATTATAACTTAAAGAAGGATGAAGATGCAGGTAATTAACTTAGCATGAGTGTTTCATATATAAATTAAATATACATGTATATAGTTAAGGAGTAAGTAGCCTCTACCAACAAATATGTTTCTATGTTGATAAATAAGTTATTAAAAACATCAATTCCAATTCAAACATAAATCTTACAAATCAATAAAATGTTGGAACAGCTTATTAACGAAAGAAAACAAAATCATCAGGAAAAAAAAACAACAAATGTTAAAAAAATTAAACAAAAAAGGGGGGTAACACAAAACATCTAACAGTTGTAACTTAGGTGATTAGTTTATGACAAATTGACAACACAAACCTGAAGTTTTCATCAAAAATGTGCTAATAAAACAGCCAGCCAAGTCAGCAGATGATTTCTTTCCATACAAGTCTTAAAACAGTTGGAATGTAGAGATAACAGGGAGATACAAGATCAAGTCTGCTTCCTATTAAGGCATATTTCTTACCATCAAAGTAGCCCTGATTACAAGGACAAGAGCAGTGCAACACCAGATGTTCGATTCAAAGATGATAAATTAGCCATTTTAAAGAAGCAAATTAAAATATAGCATACATTAACAGTAAGAGAAAAATATACAAAATAACAATTGTAGAGAAAATATTTATACCAGTCACCGAAAGAATAGGCAGGTCACAATTTTTGTAAAAAAAAATGTAAAAGAATGGAATCCATAAATGTATAATTCTCCCCGCCCTCCAAAAAATACATAAATAATTCTTCAAGGCAAGTATTTCAATATTAAAAGATATAGATTTCTTTGAGAGAATGATATGTATGGACTTAAGTAGATTCACAGAGAGATTTATGCTAAGATATGTTCACACTAAACTGACAATTTTGCGCTTGGCCTCAACACCAATATGCAAGAAAATTCAGCAGTAGTTTTATTGTATTTTTCTGCACGTCAAAAGAATGTCACTGTAATGTGAATATAGCTTAGGCAAGGAAGCAACACAGATAGGGCTGTGTTAAGATAATGAGATCTTTTAATCACAAGCAAAATCATTGAGACCAAAAAAAAGACCATGAAGCAGACACGACATAAGATTTGATGAACTGAAATAGTTTCTCAGTGAGAAAAGCAAGGATTTGTGGGAGAGAAACAAATAAGGTGAACTATTTTGCAGAAATATCCCAGAATGTAACAACTTATTCACAAACTCTTTCAGAAAGATAACAAAAACTGTTTAAAACCTACAAAAGAATGAGTCGATCTTGTTAATTTAATGCAATATACTTCAACATTTTTAAGTAAATAATAATGGAAAAAAAACATGAAAGCAGCTCATAAGCTACAAAAATATCAAAGCTATGAAGTGAATAACCAATCAATTAGAGATATTAGTATACTAGGCATATCAGCTGCTGTATCAATGAAAAATTACGACAAAAATACAAAGGAGATTACATTGTCTCTGACAATATGTGCTAAACAACTTCTCATTACCAAAATGCATTACGTATAATTAATTACTGCTTGGTCATGCAAAACACAAAAATAATACATGTTAACACTTTCTTTTAGTTGACCCATCAAAGAAAACATCAAACAATCAACACATAGAACAGTAGCCCATGAAAGTTGAAGTTGCACCCCTATCATGGAGTATATAATGCCATTTTAAATTGTACATAAGTTAAACTGAAGCACTGCATTGCTTTATGGTGCTTGTAAACACTGACATACTTTATCCTTAAGCTAGTACCACGTCATGGTGCTGGGCAACTCTACAAAACGTCAAACATTTTTTTAATGTGCACATTTGTGAAGAAGTTATTTGTTATAAGAAAGGAATGTGATAAACTTTAGACATCACAGATAGGAATGGAAGTAAAACTACGATGGCTAAGAGAGAAAATCCATTTACAGCACAGACTCACTCTCTAGGGAAGGAAAAACAACAACAACAAAAACATACAGTTGTGATGCACACAACATACAGCTGTGATGCAGTGAACAGCTTTCTCTCTCACAACAAAACTCCTGAAAATTTTATAAGCAATTCAATTTTTTTTTTAAATACAAAATGGATTTAAGTGCCCAGAGAGTTTTTCCAATCCATCATTTCAAAACAATTACCCAGTAATCCCAATAATATGATTTGTAATGTACATGTTCATAGAAAGGTTACTATTAACAATATCAGGCCTGTGTTTCATGATTGCTTAGGATCTGGAAACTTCATGGTCAATTTTTAACATATCAGATACTGTATTAAAATTACATATTTTCTGTCTATAGTATGACAAATGCATGTAACAGAGATTAAAATCAATAAAACTTAATGACTCACAAAGTGATTCCTATTTGTATTGGTTCTGGGTTTCTTTGGTTCGATATAGAATCACTTCAGATGTAGACCATTTATGTGGATTTCTAATTTGTCATACACCACAGAATCTCCCTCATTAAACCTCATCAGTATCAGTAAAATTGAGTTTCATCCAAAATTATAACAATCAATAACAAAAAAAAACAGAAGCTGACCAATCATAACAAATGAAAACATTTTCATTATTTCAACCTGAGAAGAACTAGATTATAGAACTGATGTCTTTAAACTTTCTGTACATAGTTCTCAGGGAAAAGTCCTTCTTTTCCTCTCAGTCGGCCTCTCCACCATCCAGTGGCATCTGCAACAAAAGAAAGCAATATAGGTTACATTAGAGTCAATTTCAAACAACTTTTGTAACAATAAATAAGTTCAAACAACTTTTGTAACAATAAATAAGTTCAAACAACTTTTGTAACAATAAATAAGTTCAAACAACTTTTGTAACAATAAATAAGTTCAAACAACTTTTGTAACAATAAAGAAGTCCAACAACTTTAGTAACAATAAAGGAGTCCAACAACTTTTGTAACAATAAAGAAGTCCAACAACTTTTGTAACAATAAAGAAGTCCAACAACTTTAGTAACAATAAAGGAGTCCAACAACTTTTGTAACAATAAAGGAGTCCAACAACTTTTGTAATGATAAAGAAGTCCAACAACTTTCATTATGTCAAAAAGTAAACAAATTCAGCACTTCTCTAACTCCATTTGAATGAGGCAAGATTGTGTTGAAGGGTTGTTTGATAGGGTGCTGTTATTACGTTATATAAGATATAAAACACTCACAACTGAATGAAGAAAATAAGACAATCCAGCCTTTTTGAAATAATATTATACTAATTTATTAACACAATAAGGGCACAGTCCACGTCATCAGGTCTAGAAAAAACATGTCCTTTCCTGAGCTCTACTGAAGCGGGTCTCCTTGTCTGTTACTCTGTCTCTAAGCTACTTCCGCTCTAAGTTTTTAATGTTACTAAAGAAATCCCTGATTAGTCTCAACTTCAACATGTCTTACTATTGAGTCATTACAATAGTTACCTTCATTAAGAAGGTCAATCAAATCTCCTTCATTAAAACTCAGCTCATCAGTATCCTGTGCATCATAGGCATACAGACACCTGACCTGAGGCAACTGTGGTTTAGGTGCCATCTTGGGCTTGGGCCTCGGCTTCCCTTCTGCTGGAGGTGGTTTACTTAAGCTCTGCCTCTGAGCTCTGGAAAGACATAAAAGATATTACACTGTGTTATCAAGCACTGATCTAACATTGAGAGATTCAGTGACATTGATTATCAGGAAAATGTATCTATTTACATTTTTACACATTTTTATTACATTAGCATAACTTTTTTTTTTAGGTTTTGAGATTAGAATTTATACGTTGAAAAAGAAATCACTTTTTTTAAAGAACTTAACTTTTTATTTTAACAAAAAAAAAAAATTGAGAACCAAGAAATTAAAATTAAACTTTGGATCTTTAGACTGAATTTAACAAATAATTTATTGCAGTAACAACCAAACATTGAAGAGAGATTCTATATATTTATTGTGGATAGCAACTGGAGATGTCTTGGTCTGTTCTTATAAGCATGTCTAATAAAAAAAACAGCATGTAAATTTCTAAAAAAATATTTCATGAAAAATGTCAATAACAAAAGACAATAAATGAAAACTATAATAATGTATTAATTCCAATTTCCTTAAATGTGAATTTTGTTTTTTATTCAAATTAGCACTTACACATATTCAATACAAATTAACATCTTCTATAATTTAGTCAAACATTAAGATCTCTTCTATGCACGGTTAATGTGAGTGGAAAAAAAAAGAGTATAATACAAATGTTATCCATTTTTTTAAATATTATCTGGACATTTATTCAATGAAAAATGCAAAAATGCTGCTGAAAACTAATTTTTTAGGTAGAAACATAAAGTCCTTGCTTGAAATAAAAGCCTTCTACTTGTAAACACTTTAAAGCTAACAAAAATAAACAATTTATTCAATATTGAAGGAATGTCACAGAGTAGTCATGAAGGAAGTACGCTGTTGAACTCGTAATCACCTTAAAAGTCATATATATTAATACAATCACTATGGTAGAAGATTCCAAATTTAAATGAGTGTTTTTCTTAGTTCATTTGACTTTAAACTTTTAAAACAAGAATATTTAACTCATTTTTGTCTATAAAAAACACAAATTAAAAACCTAAATATGGCAAATCAAATCAAACGATAGCAAAGTGGAAAAACTTGATAACATTTTACCAAGCACTTACTATTATTGAACAGAACCGTGTCTATAAGAAAGAATAGAAATTAGCAGCTGTCTATATGATAATAATACAGAATAAAAGCCTAGTAAGAAATAATAATAATAAGCTTGTCTTCGAGTCCGAAGATTAATAAGGAATGCAGTATTTCCAGTGAGTAAGAGATAAGATATCAATAATGATCTAAATCTATTTAAAACCACCAATGAGTGAAATCCAATTGTCAATAGTCAAAAATATTCTTTCTGATAAAGCTCAGTTTTTTTTTCTTTCAAGTATTTTAACTCTTTCTCTCCTGATCATAGATTTTACTCCATTTTGAAGCCTAATAGACAATATTATCGTCGGTGCTTAAAAAGTCAGTTGTCTGGTTTTCTTTCCTCCCAAAATTTTTTTAATTGCTTATAATTTAATCTTGAATAGTTTAAATTAAGGATTTTTTTTTTCATTTTCAAATGTTTTTACCAAAAATGATGTTTTTAAAGAGTGGGGGCTAAAAAAAAGGCTCTATTTTTCTAGGTGACCGGTCACTTCATCCCCGGTCACTTCATCCCCGGTCACTTCATCCCCGGTCATTTCATCCCCGGTCACTTCATCCCCGGTCACTTCATCCCCGGTCATTTCATCCCCTGGTCATTTCATCCCCAATTAAATATTTTATATATAATGCAATAATGCATATAATGCAATATATATGCAATAAGGTTTTATTTTTTTTTCTAATAAAAGCTGACTTCACCCATCCACAGGATATCATGTCACCTATATAAGTTTTGCTTTAATTTCTTTTAAACATTAAACTTGTAAATTGTGTTATAGGCAAAGAGAATTGCAAACATTGTTCGATGAATCCTCTTCTGTACTTACAATAGCCTATTTATCTTTTTAATACCGATGATCACATAAAAACTATTTTACTTGACCTCTATATCTATAAATGTTACATTTTTATAGTTTCTAGTAGCGTTTAATTTAATTCTTATCTAATGTGTTACACTTTTTGTCATGTAAATAAAAATGAATATATTAAATATTGCTTATTTCATGATTTCTACAATTAGGCCTACTCTTTGTTAGATAAAATGATTAGATGATGAAAAGAACAGGGAATGAAATGACTAGGGTATGAAATGACCAATGGATGAAATGACCGAGATGAAGTGACTTGGGATGAAATGACTGGGAACCAGTTATTCATATTTTAACAAACATATTACGTAACATAAATAAAACATTTCATTTCATATTTTAACAAAACATAATATATAACATATATAAAACATTTCAGTTAAATGTCTTGAGTTCACTTTCCAATGTCAACTCCTATGAAAAGTGCATATAGCTAAGTACACACTCAGATTTACAATATCAAGAATGTAAAGTGGAAGGGGAAACACTATAAACGCATTAATAACATGTAATAGAATATCAAAAAGCATTCTACATAATCCTATTTATACATTAGATAAAATGAGGGCTTAAAATCAAAGCCTTAACAGCACAATGAAAAAATGACTAATAATAAATATTTTATTGGGGATGAAATGACCAGGGATGAATTGACCAAGGATGAAATGACTGGGGATGAAGTGACCGGGGATGAAATGACTGGTCACCGAATAACTATCATTAAAAAATACTTTTAATTCAATTTGGATCATAAAATATTTATCTATATATCTAGTTTTAAAAAGAACTTTTCCACAGTGGGTAAGTTTTTATTTTTAAATTCCATTATCCAAAATGAACTTTTATTTTGGTTTGATAAACATCAACTTGTTTTATCTAAAAAAGACCTGCATTCTCCTTTAATCCCATACCAAATATAACATTTTCTGATAACAGACAAAAAAGTGATTAAAGTTGAATCAGTACAGGGTAGTGAAATTAGCAAAATGAATAATTCCCTCAGAACATGGAAAATAACTACGGAGAGAAAGAGTTAAATGTGCAATAGTTAGTAACCAATTATTAAATATACTTATCAAAGCAAAATAAAATAGTGAAGATTTGAAATAAATAAATGGTATGCAGTGAAATGTAGTCACACTTTAATCAAGATTAAAGAGACTAATTACTAAGCTAATAACAAAATGAGTCTAAGTATGAAAAAATTGAACGCTTCATTTCCATTATAAAAAAACGTAAATTTAGCAACACTTTGAAATCCAAGACCCATTACTGATATATATGCAATCATAATTTGATGTTCCAAAAAAGAAAAACACTCATCACACTAAAACAGCCCGAGATGAAAAAGCCATGGACTCAACACATGAATCAAACATCATAACCTCTTACCAAAATAAACATCAACAAGACACTTCAAAGATTTGTCCCCTACCCAATGTCACAAAAACATTTTATTCAACTGCTCACCTCCAAATAGAATATGCATAAAATAAAACTAGACCCTAAAATGGACCTAACTCTAATGGGTACCTGAAATTGGTTGGGAAAAGTAAAGGTGGTTGGTCATTGTACTGGCCACATGACACACACAATAACTGTTAATCAGAGAAACAACAAGCGTACCATTGTCGGCCACTAGATCCCAGGTCTGAAAAGGGGTACTTTACTTATTTACTTTACTTTGTTTTTAGTTAGAGAATGACCAACAACAGCATTAAAAGAGAATCAAACAGGGCATGCAACTGAACAACACATAACTACATGAAGTATGAGACACAGACATGCAACAGAAAAATAAGAAGTATTTAGAGCTAGTTAAGGAACACACACACAACATACATAAAAGATGGTAGTAAAATAATAAATTGGCTTGGCTATACCAGCAAATAAAAGTTGTTGTTTTTTTAATTCACAGTTAGACTGTTTATGATTTATAGTTGAAAGAAACTAAATTTCATTTATCATTTTAATATATTGCTCTTTCAATCTAACACTTTTGCTTCTAAAACCTTCAATTTTCTTCGGGGGGGGGGGGGGGGGGGGGGGAATTAATTGAAGTACTCAAAAGATAAAAGAATCCATAAAACTAGATCTAAAGCAAAAAAAAAGTGCACAAGTTTCCCGCAAAGAAATTTGTCAACAAATATTTTATCCACAAAGCAATTTAGAATGGTATGCAAAAGAAAACAAAATTTATAATCACATTATGTGCCAATTATTACATTTTAAATAATAAATAAATTTATCTCTACCTACTGCGACTGAGACTTGTACTTGTATACATGTACAAAAATATATATTTTTATCAAACTAATAAGAAGTATAAAAAAATTTTATTGAATTTTTTAACTACAATTTCTATTCAGACCCTTAACACTTATTCACTTACTCTCTATGTGCAAGTCTGGGGATGACAACAAATACAAACATAAGAAACAGTGTCACATCATCAATCAAAAAAACTTTCTTGCTGCTCAAATACCTTTGACTAATACTTCAAACTTTTGGATTACACACTAGCTCTTCTAAATAAGGTTGTTGTTATTTTTTTGGATAGAATCATAAGGCAATAAGTACCACATATATTTTATTATATAACTGAATAAGTACCATATATAAATTGTACTATATAACTAGTTTTAGTTTCTGTGTTACAGAAAGCAAAAGCCATCTAGTGAATTGACAATGCTTTATATTACAGTAAAAACAAATTGTAAAAAGTAAGAATATTAACTTGTGTTGAATATTCTGTTAACCCAAACAAATACAAGAAGACAATGAAGATGAGTCATGAGACAGTGAAGAAGACACCTAACAATGATGCATGTGTAATAAAATAGTAAAATGGTATATCAATGATGTGACATAACTAGTGAGGACACTTACCCTGCGACTCCTGGGTCTGGTGGCTTCATGAAGTTTGTGTTGTTGTTGTTGTTCGCTTTCATTGCCGCTGCCATTCTCTTGGCTGGGCTGTCGGCCTCCTTGGGAAGAGATGGCATGCGGTCAGAAGGGTTCCTTCCTTTCCTCTGCATCAGGTTCTCTTGTATCTCTCGACTAGACTGCCTATTTACTGTAACATTATAAGGTTGTTAGGAAAATTTAGTGCTGAATAAAAAAAAATTTTTTAGACTAATACCAAGAAAAAAATGCTAAATTCCTATTATCGCAAGAATTACTTTATACAATAATTAGCACAAGAACAGGACTAGAATAAACAAGATTACAAAGAGAGTTTGTGTTACACAAACTCAGAGGCGGCCCCCGTCGAAGTCAGATCCCTGTCGGATCTGCATATTCGCAAATAATATTCAAGAGGTGATTTAATTTTGATGTAAAATGTTTTACACGTTTCGGATGTTCCTTCAGAGTTGAAGATAATTACTTTCTAGTCCAAACCTCCCGCAGGACGACGGGGGATGGGAGCGGGCAGGGTTTGAACCCTGGGCCATCCATAAATCTGAACAACAGTCCAGCGCGCAAACCGCACGACCAGGCAGCCATCCGATGGTCAAAAGTAATAATGTTTCAAAGATTCATTTGCCGTAAATTTAAATTTAAATTTAATAAAAAAATAGTAGATTAGTTTTAGTATATTAAAACATTACAATATTGATCAAAACGTTTGGAAATGAAAATCTACACTTTTTTTTTTACACTTTAAGTTTAGAAATTGAAATTCTACATCTTAATCTAGTCTATTTTAGTCTAAACTAGATCTAGAAATTCTAGATCTAGACTCTAAAATAATTTTAATTAGAATATAAATCCAGATCTAGATATACTGTAATAAAAATCTAGATCTAGTTTAAAAAATCTAGATTAGATCTAAATCAAGATATCATTCCTTTTTTAAACGCGAGTCACATAACGAGGCTTAATAAACATTACTATACCGAGTTCTTTTTTCATTTCATTTGAAGAATTAATTCCATATAACGTCAGAGGGAAAAAAAAACACTACGTCACACGGCCTAGCTAGACTAAAAATCGCCTTCATCTATAAGAGCCATTTATCGAGTGTTCATAGACTTTGGTGCACCGAGTGCGTTCTTTAAGCATTTCATTTAAAGAATTCATTCCATATGACGTCAAAGGAAAAAAAAACACTACGTCACACGGCCTAGCTAGAATAAAAATCGCCTTCATCATTACGAGCCTTTTATCGAGTGTTCATAGACATTGGTGCACCGAGTGCGTTCTTTTAGCATTTCATTTAAAGAATTCATTCCATATGACGTCAAAGGAAAAAAAAACACTACGTCACAAGGCCTAGCTAGACTAAAAATCACCTTTATCAACACGAGCCATTTCTCGAGTGTTCATAGACATTGGTGCACCGAGTGCGTTCTTTTAGCATTTCATTTAAAGAATTCATTCCATGTGACGTCAAAGGAAAAAAAAAACACTACGTCACACGGCTTAGTTAGACTAAAATATGTTTTCATTGATACAAGCAATTTTTTCGAGGGTTAATAGACATTGGTGCACCGAGTGCGTTCTTTTAACATTACATTTAAAGAGTCCATTCATATGACGTCAAAGAAAAAAAAATCCATTACCTCACAATAGGCTAGTACCGGTACCATAAAAAAAAATGTCTTTATTTACACGAGATATTTAACGAGGGTTCATAGACATTGGTGCACTGAGTTCTAATAGATATTATTTAAAAAGGATCAAAGCCACATTTTTGCGTTTTGTCTGTCAGTCGGTCTGTCCGTTATCTTGATATAAAAAAAACAACTAAAAGTTATTAAAAATTGATTAACCTTTATTTTACGTTTCAAAACATCGCAATAATTTTTAGGTATGAACACAATTGAAAAGTTTATATAATAGATTGTTCCGGATGTTTGTATAAATAGTAAAAGAAAAAGAGAATTTCAGATAAATGTAATACCGTTAATTAAATTTTTTTGATGGTCTCGTATAAAAATTAGATGTACTACAGCCACGTGGAGAGATTTTCATACCTTACTTTGGTGTTTGGATTCTGTTTTCCTTAAAAATCGGAACATAATATTAACGATAATTAGATTTTTTAATGTTTTAGGTAGAAAGTTAAATGTACTGTAAGAGAGTAGTGAGTTAAAATATTTTTCATAAAAATCCGTAAAAACATTATTTCGTAAATGAGAAGATTATTTGTTTATTAATTAGAAGAGGGAGTTCAAACAATTGTTTGGCGTTAGTAGATTTTTAAATCAATTCGGAAATTTCTGGCGACGATTTGTAAGAAACAAAATCCGGAACTTTCTTTATCGATTACAAAACTTCTATGTTATGTTTTACAAGAAAATTACATGTCTAAAAAGTAATTTTCAGTAATCAATTCTAGTAAATTACT
Source organism: Biomphalaria glabrata (assembly GCF_947242115.1). Taxonomy (NCBI): domain Eukaryota; kingdom Metazoa; phylum Mollusca; class Gastropoda; family Planorbidae; genus Biomphalaria; species Biomphalaria glabrata. The sequence continues at coordinate 60,135,945 of NC_074711.1, forward strand.
TTTTTTAAAAGCCTTATGCGATTTCAAACAATCATTAGGCATAATTCATGTTTTATAAAACAATATCCGGAACATTTTTACACTTAATGAAATATAAGTCAGTATAGAGATTATGATTTAGCATTAATATGCTATTTACATAAAAAACGGAACAACATTTTATTGATAATGTGTTTTTGCAACGTTTAAGCATGGAAATTGAATGTAATATAAGTTAGAAGAGCAAACAAACATTTGTTGGCGTTGATTAGTTTTGCACAAAAAAATCCGGAACAATCAATTTTAGATACTTAAAACTATTGAGATGTTATGGGAGGAACATTAAAGGGTAAATCAGATTTACAATAGCTTTTAGAGTTCTAGTTTTTTAAATCTAAACGTGACGGACAGACCGACCAACAGACAAAACGCACAAAAATAAGCTTCTTTTATTCGGATGGGGGCACTAAACAAAAAATAAATAAAATCTGATTTTAAAAAAAGTTTAAGGAATTGGTTTAGCACCTGATCATGTTGCGACGTTACGCTACTGCACGAAAATCGCTGCATAAAAAGTCCATTTAAAAAAATGTGCGTGATATTTACATACAAAGTGCATTATTAACCTTTATAAACAAACAGAAATGTTTTCTTTTAATTTTAGCTGCTAGTTGACCAGAAAAAACATCTTTAACTATTATTTGTATTTGTTGTAAACATTTCCTGTACATTTTAAAAATATATTTGACTTAGAGATACTGAAAATACACAAAAATTGTCCATCTTTGTTAGCATATTGTAACATTGCCTCCCTTACATTTACGTAATTGTTTTAGAATTGGTGTATTTTTATGAAAAAATCGCTTGCATAATTAATTTTATAAATTAAACGGTTTGCTTTTAGAAAACCAAAAGTAGCCGTTGCACCTAAACTTTTCAAGCCGGATTTAATGATGAAATAATATTTTTCATATCTCTTCTAGTTTTCGAGATCTGAGTGTGACAGACGGACAGACGGACATTTTGCACAAACCTAATAGCGGCTTTTTCCCCTTACGGGGGCCGCTAATAAAAAACACAAGACAAATATGTATATTCTCATGAGTCACACAATTATTTTTCACAAAACTATACTTGTTTATTTCTTCTTTTAATTTCAATCCAACTTCTTGTCAAAATTCACACTTTGTAAATGCACTGCATTTTAAGATATATCTAATTTTATCTTTCCTCCAAATAAGCCCAGCATAAAACTTCTTTGTATCTATAAAAAAAAACAACTAGAATACATAACACTCTATTGTATCTTTCAAATTTAAGGGTCAATACAGAGTCTGCTAAAGATATATTTAAAATTTCAAGAGAAGAACTACTATAACGTTAGTTGATTAATGACTTACCTGTTCTCCTGGACGGTGGTTGTGATATTGGAGGTGGTGGTGCTGGACCGGAGGGTGGGCCGCCTGATGGGCGACTAGGTGCTGGCCGACTAGGATTGCCTCTGTTGGACACCACTCCTGCTGGTGCTGGGGGGCCAAGTTTTCTACTCTGCTGCATACCACCATTTTTAACTACAGGTTTTCTGCCAGGTCCTGTAATATGCACAGTTTAAAAAATGATAATGTTGTGACATTATAATAAAAAAAAACAGCTTATGTGAAGTGTAATTGTATCAATTAGTTTGGATCAGTCATTTAATTACATTTGTAATAGATCTTGGCTGTAGAGCTACTGGGATGGATGGGGGAAAGGGGAGGGGGGGGGGAGAAAGAAAGGGATATCAGAGTGAGCTTTATGAAAATATAGCAACAATAATAATGAAAATATTATGTTAAATCTGAGAGCTATTCATCAAATATAACCTTCCCATTAAATATTAATTCTCTAAGAAACTTCATGATCACTCAAATTAAAAGCACGTTTTCTTTGACTGAAATGTCTTAGAAAGATTTGTAACAAAGAATGAAACATTGGCATGTATATTTGAAAAATGAAATGACCTACATATCTAGATGATTGCTAAGAAAAACGCAAATGTTATTCAATTTATAGAACACAAAACAAACAGTAAACCTGTTTTTTTTTAAACAAAAGTAAAGAAAACAAATCTTACGAGAATCCTTAGGTAGTCCTTGGCCAATAGAAACGGTAAGTACTTTAGACGAAGGCTTAAGGAGAGCTATATCACCTGTTCCTCTGACAAATCTAACTTGTCTAGTACCTCCTCCACCCCAACCTTCTTTTTTCACCTGAAATTCCATTCTGCAAATTACAAACAAAAAAATAAACTTCATTTTGTGAAGAATACGTAAAATAAATTTCTCCTTACAGACCTTGTGGTCTATAGGACGGATGATGTAAAGTTCATCTGTTTCTGTGGCCTACGGTTAATGATGGTGTCATGTGGCCAGCACAACGACCAACCGCCTTTATTTTTCCCCAAACAATTGTCAGGTATATGTATATATATATAGGGTAGTTCTTATAAGACTATATAATTCAAATCTCTTAAATTTTAGCAGTCAGTCCAACTTCCCAGATAAAACCCAGTACTTTTTTCCCAGGATCTATGTTGTCAAACAGTATTTTGAGGTTGTCTGTTCTAAAATATTTCCCTCTAATATCCTGGTATCTGAGACAATCAAGGAGGATATGCTCTACAGTAAGGTAAGAGTCACGATAACCTCACAGGCCCTGATATGTGGGTCACCAATCAACAACTGCCACAATTGCTATATATAAGCTATAAAAATGCAAGCAACAGAGCCCCATTCCACCTGTATACACAAGATTCTAACTATATATATATATATATATATATATATATATATATATATATATATATATATATATATATACATATATATATATATATATATATATATACATAAATATATATATGATATTGTTACGAATCATGTATAGTGCTAGATGTTACAATCAAACTTGATGCCAAGATGTCACATTGAAGCACAATCAGTGATCGTAATTGGGTGTTTTGTCATGTGACTAAATATCTCTCTGCCGCTTGGTTAAAATCTGACCAATAAATGCAGCTCAATGTACAACAATCAACATCTCAAACCAATCATATCCATTTCAAAACATTATTTAGTTGCGTGATAGAAAATCCCGAGGTAGCTAAAATTCTGCCGTTAAGCTAAATATAGACTATGGCTAAATATAGATATAGTATACGTGACAGATATATAGATATATATATATATATATATATTTATACAAGATTAAATCACTATAATCTACATAAATTTCATTTTTTTTATATAGATCTAATATGCACATTGATACGCCTACTACTAGCCTACTATATTAGTATAAATCAAACCTTGTAGCATAAGCACTTATGTTAAAAGTTAGCTCTATTTCAAATTAAGATCTAATAGATCTATAAATATTTATTGGCTGAGTGAGTAGTCAGTAGATCTAGACCAAACAGTTAATACTCATTGATATTGATCTATCATCTAGAATCTAGACTATATAGTTAGGCTAGATCTATCATTGTTATGATTATTCGTACAGCGATGATACGGTAATTTCGCATTTTAAAATGTAGAAATAGATCTAGATCTCTAGACTAGATCAAGCCTCTAGGTCTGGTTTCTTTTTTTTTTTTAAAAAAAAGAAGATGAGTTCGTATGCTGGCAGATCAAACTTATTAGAATTAGATCTACTTACTACCTTAGGCATCTCAGGCCTGGGCCTTAGGGATTTGTTTCAAACTTTTGTTTACGTTATTGATATAAAGCGAAAGTTCGGAAATAAGAGCATATGCCTTAATATAAGTAATGTAACTTCCTGTCTTTCTTTGAATTTGACTTATTAATTATTAGTTTGAAAGACCAAAACACTATTGCAAGTGAAAAAAAAAAGTCAGATACCAAGCCAGCAATCAGTTGGACTGCCGTTTGCCACAAACTATTTTTTTACTTTGATTTTGCTGGCATGCCGGCTATAGTCTGCGATCTTGCATCCATATATAAGACATTCCCATGCCTTAGGTTTTCTAAGTTTAAAAAATAAACTAAAAAAAATATACTCTTTTGATCATATTCATCTTATGGAAGGATCTATGTCAAAATTTAAAACCCCTCTTTTTAAAACAAAACAAAAATTTACACTCCATACCTATTATCTAAGTAAGTAAATATATCAGTGCGAAAATAAATTTTGATGTACTTACGCATCAGTGAAGTTGATTCTTAATTCCTTGCCTGTTCTCTCTTTATATTTTTTGGAAAGGACTGTCAGGAACTCAGTTTTAAAAACATTTTCCAAGAAACTGCCATATTCATTGTTCACATTGAGAATAAAAAAGTCATCTTGCATGGTGCTATGAAAGTATTAAAAAAAAAACATTACCATTACATACATTTTTGTATCTATGTATTGACTTCTAGACATGAAATACTTCAACAAATATTACTATTACCAAATAAAATTTGAATCTACTTCTTGTAGTCGTGGTGTAGCTAGTTTTAAATGCTCACCTCATAACTATACCAGAAATTTGATCTATAGGAATGTTGCGCTTCACGACTAGTTGTTTTGTTCCTTTCTGTGGGCCTTTCTTAATCTGAGTGATAAAGACGTCAGGTCAATAATAAATACTCCTAATGAATTACTTGTCAATTTAAATTTCAAAGTTAACCAATTAATTCTTTTTAATATTATTAAGTTTCCAAACCAATGAAATAGATATAATGAATTATTTACCGTCTCCATGCCAACAAGTAGCAAATTTTTCCCAGTAAGAAGCATATCTCTTTTAACATGCTACAAAAAAAAATTTTTAGAAAAAGTAAAGTTAGTTGACTTGATTTAATATAAAAGTTTTCTTGTTTATTGACATATTCAAATGTTGTTACAATAAACTTCACAAGACCATCTAAATTTGAGGTAATCAATGATGGTTTAAACTCAATAACAATCAAACTCTTATTAATTTGTATGATGTCTAGCCTGGGGACTAAGACTGGAAATAAACCAAGCTATAAATTTAATATAATGAGGTTGTAATTAATATGAATCAACTGGTTTGTCCAATTTAGGGCATTGATTGAATCACTGGACTGTCATTCTATTCAAACAGCTTTTAAAAGACTAATAACTGAGTTATTTGAAAGTATCTAGAACAATAGTTTTGGTTAGTTTTAAAATGTCCATTCTGCATTCATTATTCTAATCAGATCTAAAGATAACCTCCTTAAAATTAACTTCTCTTAGCAGGTTTTCACTGAATGAATATGATGACAATGAAAGTATACATTCTGGGAGCTAATATATAAGTAATTATTTTTTGTTTTCTGAAAGGCAATTTCAAGTATTATTAACAAAGGTTGAAATAATTCTAGTGCCAAGTGTAAAAACAACAACACCATCATATCACATTGGAAGGAAGATCATTTCACTTTGCACTACTTAAAAAAAAAAAAAAAAAAAACAAGGAAGTAGTTCACATCCAATTATATAAAAAAAAGTGTGTGAAATCAGTCATACCTGATTGCCTATAATTAGATCATTATTTTATTCCCTAATTAGCATTCAGCATTCATAAAAAAAATGTAATCAAAACATGTCCCTCTATGCCACTAACTTGAAATCAAAAAGTTAGGATAGTAATGCCTATTATATATTGACTGAAAGAAGGGGAAAACTGGAGTAGATAAATTGTAACAAAAGTTATGAACACAAAAGGAGGGATAATGTAAGTAAAGATTTATGGGGAAAACTAAAAGAAGCACAAGCCTAACAAGTCATGATGTGGAAATTCAAATTATTGAATGAATGGTACAGTGAGATGAAATAAGGAGGAAGAGAAAAACAAGAATGTCCTTTGTAGTTAAGATGAAAAATAAAAGCCCTTTTTTTATTATTTGTTCAGTTTTAAAATACCATTTGTAAAATTCCACAAGAAATTACAAATTGTCATATTTTATGTTTTTAGATTGTGTCACAGCTTTCCTATTCTATTTATAATTATAACTCGATAGAATCTACCTTAGGTCTCGATACGTCTAGGTGTCCCTGGTTCAGTTCTAGTTAACGAAATAAAACAATTAAACCACTAGATCAAACACATAAACTTTAATCAGCTTTACTGCATATCACACACGCTTGTTTCTCTCTAACCACTCTCTGACAACAAACACACTTCCGGTCATTCGTGCAGAGTGTAAAAAAAGATTATACAAACATACACACATTCATCCGTGACAGATTGTTAATTGCATCAAAACTTTTCTAAGCCCTATTTTTTCTTTCTTGTTGACATTACTTATGTTTTTTTCTGGTCATCAGTGGTAGCCAAACAGTTCTAGGTCATGTATTGAAATTAATTCACAACTAATTGTACAACTTACTTTAAATCTTCTGTCATATTTCTTGACTGAGTCTGCAAATTCTATTCTTTCCCTTTTACCAGCCAGAGCTTTAAGTTCTGGGTTGTCATCAAGACCTAAATAATCTCCCACAAAATTACGATTCAAGCTGTGCCTTCTGCGCTCCTTTTTGTTAAAAAGTATATCAGATGCTGAAAAAAAATAATACGGGCGTTTCATTATTGTTAAGGTCTTAACTAAGTATTTCAGAGAAATTTTACATTATAGTATGGATGATATATCTCATTAAGTTCCCAGGCCCAAGTATCTTGAAGACTTCCCCAAAGATTTGAACAATATGCTTTCAAATGAGCACTCCACCCATATTGGCATCAAATGAGCTCTCTATGTCAACACTTCTTAACTGGAGAGTGGCATAAATCACTTAGCTACCTAATTAAAGGCTCAAGCATGAATCTCAATGTAGAGAGTCCCCAAAGGCAGCCTGGAAACCTTCTTCCAGATACCCCTGTCCCACACATGTCCACAAACAGATTGGGACTTAGAACACTGAGCATGCTACAACATGAAAAATGTGCTGTACTAAATTATTTTTTTTAAAAATAAAATGCATAAGCGACAAACAGAGCACAAATTGAAGCAATAAAATAAAGTAGAAAAAAAAATGCATTCCTGTTCATTAGTACATACTGAATGAATAAAGTATTTTCAAACTGGATGATACCCATTTTAGAGTTCGATGCTATCTTCAAATTTCAATCAAGTGGAATTAAGTTGATTTGATTCTTACAATTGCCCCTTCATATTTTTGTGTGTTAGTATCAACTCAATCCTCTCAAACATCAAAACTCATGTAAGGGATAAGGAACTAATGTTATTTAGGCAAGAGAAAGTTGGGATGATGTGATTGTTTGACTTTAGTGAGCTGATACAAGAGAGGACAATGAAGCTATATGTTTTAGCAACACTGAAAGTAACAGTACAACTACAATATAAAATATAAGAAAAAAAAATCTCCTTTCATAGTCAGAAATAGAACTCTTGTATCATCATTTATTTAAGCTTTGTTTTCCATTATCTTGAAAAAAAAATCTTAATTTTGAGTGCTTAAGATGGCATTTAGCTAATGACTAAAAATAATTATTACTGCCTAGACAATATTATTGTTAATGGCAGATATCACAGTTTTTTTTTTTTTTAGCTTTCAAAAAGAACTTCTAGTCCAGTACTTTTAGCTCACTTTAGATATTGAGAATAACAAACATTTAAAACCATGGACAGACAACTCTAACCTTCTTCTCTCAGTTTGAAATATTTCTGCTGTGCGTGATGCTTTCTCCAGACTTTCTGTATGGTCCTTGCAAAACTATCAAACTTCCTCTCCCTCATTTCTTCCAGCAAGAAAAGCTGAGAACAGATTGGATGACATGTTTAAGAATATTTTATGCATCCAATAATTTCCCTTGCCCTACTAATTTTAGAGTTCCAGCAACAATATTTTGTACAAGTGCTACTCACTGATTCTGGGTTTTTAATAAAAACTTTGCTCTTTCCCAACTGGTATTGGTCTGTGTCCATGTTGACTGTTTTGAGAAGATGAAGAACACCTTGTTTGGGGTCACCCTTCCAATTGGGATAAGTCTCAGGTGTCAAAATTGCATACCTAAAAAAAAAAAATTTACACAAATATAAATTTATAACAATTTAAGAGATAGTTGAACTGGATTCTAATTTCAGGATTCTTTAGTCAAGTAGATTTAGTTAAAAACTTGTTGAAAGTTTTTTTACATGGTTAGAATTCTCTACATAGACACTTAATAGTTAAGAGACTTATTTTTTAATTTTTTCATCCTCAAGTCACAAATTACAACCAACCTTTTGATAAATTTGGCAAATTCTCTTCTAAATGCAAAACCAGCTCTCCGAACTCGAATATTTTCTTTTAGACCAAGGTATTCTACTTGATGTTTGACCCTGAAACAGACAAAAGAAAATTCCAACTAAGTCTACTAGTCTGTCGATTAGCACTTCACATTATTTTTTCTTACACTAGTTTTAGCATTCTCTTGTGCAAGACGACTGACCTTGTATCCTCCCAATCCTTAGCTCTTTTGGTCTCATTTGGTTTGATGCACCTGATGTAATGTGGTGTGCACTTCATTAGAGTCTCTACAAGTTTATTGGCTTGAGTCTAACAGAGAGAACACTAATATTAGTCAATTCAGATAATGTTGTTCACTACAAGTAGACTTACTATAATTGATTATATAACAATGCATGATTTCACAATATTGCATTAATAAGATAGAAAGATTTATTATGGCTCACTTTTATTTTGCTACTTGCAGTTGTTGGTCGACCTTTAGTTGCAGTGTTTATGACTTCAGGAAACAGGCTGACAATAAATGGGCTAGTGATACAAGAGTACATTTTAGATTAAATTAAGCAGTCTAAATTGAGAATGTACCTAAACTTGTATACATTTACTTATACATAAAATAACAAACAAAAATAATTATAACACTGAAAGTCGTTAGTATACTGATTTCATATTTATTAGGTTTAAAAGTATTTTCAATATGAAACTTATCGATTGAGTATAGAAAAAAAAATTGACAACAAAACCTGGCCTCATTTATATTTCTATCAGATGATAAGATAGATAAGTCATTGCGATCAACAAAATTTATTTTTACATCCCCTTAAAGTAAATTGAAAAACACATTTAAGTAAAAGGGAAGAAGCCAGCAATTCATCAAAAGTTATTGGTATGGATTGATGATGACACCAAAAATGGAGAGTCTGTACACTGAGTTATGAATTGGGGATGATGAAAATATTTTTTTTTAACTTATTAATTAGCGCTTTCCTCTAGTTCTGTGATAGCCGTTTACATCTTTAGCTCTGCATCTCATAAAAAACAGGAATACAGACAATTGTTAAAACCAGAAACTAATTTAGCCAAAAAATGGAGACTGTGAAGTCAAAACACATATAAGAGAAGGCTTTGGGTGATTACAATAAAAGATAATGGTTGAAATACAACTTCCTGATTATGAAATTCAAGAAGGTTTAGAGTAAAGTTGTTAACAGCCTATAGCAGCCAATGTAGTAACATTATTAAAGAGAATTGCTTAGCTTGACAATCAACCCAAATTAAAAATTAATAGCTATAAAATAAAAACATTTGAAGATATAACAAATATAAACACTTACTGATGACTAGACTGCATCAGCAAAACTAAATCAGTAAATAAGACATCTCTGTTCCTCTCACAGAACCCATCAGCACAATACTCTACCTGTGGAGATAACAAACACTTTTGGTGTTACTAGTAGTGAAGTGATCTATTGTGATAATTACTGTTTATAATTAAAACAAGCATAAGAAAATATATATGTGGGTTTGCCAACCCAGGCTCCTATATCTTTTTCTTTTAAATAAGTGTGATGTGCATGTAAAGATTACCCACTACCCCCCTTTTTTTTTCTTTTGGCAGGTTAAATTGGTGACTTCTGACCTTAATAATCTACCACTTACTTGACCAGCATAATGATGTATAATGAAGCCTGTTCCACAAGCAGTGTAATGTTTATTCAAAGCTGCCTGGCCTTGAAGTTTCTGCAAAAGGAACAAAAAAAAAAGATAAGATTAATGAGTCAATGGTTTCAATTGAGTCTTATTCAAGATGACACTCAACACAGACATTACAGAACTGAATTGAAACCACAACTCATGAGGAGCTTCATTTTATTTTCATGGGAACAAGTCTAACATAAGGGATACCTAAGGGAGGCGTGGTGGCTGAGTGGTAAAGTGCTTGGCTTCCGAACCGGTGGCCCCAAGTGCAAATCCTGGTGAAGACTGGGATTTTTAATTTTGAGATCTTTAGACGCCTCTGAGTCCACCCTGCTCTAATGGGTACCTGACATTAGTTGGGGAAAAGTAAAGGCGGTTTGTCGTTGTGATAGCCACCTGACACCCTCGTTAGCCATAGGCCACATAAACAGTTGACATTTACATTATCTGCTCTATATACCACTAGGTCTGAAAGGGAAACTTTTTTTTTTTATAAGGGATTTCTGGCTGAGGGGGATAAACCACCTGACAGAGAGTTTAATCCTGTAAAAAGAGGCTAGGAGTATTTCATTTGAGATTTAACTCAAGCTGAGTAGTGTTTGCTGAATGCCTTAAATGCATAACAGAACCCTTCTCCCAGATAACCATACCTTTTCACACACACACCCTCCCCCCACCCGATAAAAGAGATTGAACCAGAAGACACTAAGCATAGGACTATAGGACCATAGAGTCAAGCTATACAAAAATAACAATACAAATAAGAGTCATGGCATAAAGATCTAAAGGGCAGGTGTAAAAGTATTCACCTGTTTTCATGCTCAAGTTGTTACATGGCCAACCCTCAATATTGTGGTCAACAAAATTCAGCTCTTATGTAAAATTCTAGATATCAGGAATAGAGTAAAAATGCTAAATGAAATATTGCTGTGTTTATATTAGCTCTGAAACAATTCTTACCTCAAGAAGCTTGTCATCAGCTCCATCAGAGACTGCATGAAGGGTGGCGCACACATCATCCAAAACACACATGATGCCTGGAGGGCTCTTGGATTCAATCAGATCACAAACAATTTTATTATTGAAATACTCTATAGGTGTCCATTTGATGCCTTCTTGGACATACTCCTCTTGCTCTGCCTTCAGGGTCAATTCGATGAAAATCTGCTGCAGCTTTTCATTAACATAATTAATGCAGAACTGCTCAAAGCCGTTGCGGGCGAAAATCTCAAAACCATAGATGTCAAGAATGCCAATGTTCACCACTTCTATGTCTTTCTGCATGGCTTTATTTATTGACTGATGAAGACAATCCATAAAGAAAATGGTGTTAACTAAATAAGGTCTTTCTTAGCAAAAGCAATGGTGGCTCATCTAATGGGGGCTAAGCTCTATCAATGATTGTGGTGGCTCATCTAATGAGGCTAAATCATATCAATGATTGTGGTGGCTCATCTAATGGGGCTAAACTCTATCAATGAATGTGGTGGCTCATCTGATGGGGCTAAGCTCTATCAATGATTGTGGTGGCTCATCTGATGGGGCTAAGCTCTATCAATGATTGTGGTGGCTCATCCAATAGGGCTAAGCTCTATCAATGATTGTGGTGGCTCATCTAATGGGGTTAAGCTCTATCACTGATTGTGGTGGCTCATCTAATGAGGCTAAATCATATCAATGATTGTGGTGGCTCATCTAATGGGGCTAAGCTCTATCAATGATTGTGGTGGCTCATCTGATGGGGCTAAGCTCTATCAATGATTTTGGTGGCTCATCTGATGGGGCTAAGCTCTATCAATAATTGTGGTGGCTCATCCAATAGGGCTAAGCTCTATCAATGATTGTGGTGGCTCATCTAATGGGGTTAAGCTCTATCAATGATTGTGGTGGCTCATCTAATGGGGCTAAGCCCTATAAATGATTGTGGTGGCTCATCTGATGGGGCTAAGCTCTATCAATGATTGTGGTGGCTCATCTAATGGGGCTAAGCTCAATCAATGATTTTGGTGGCTCATCTAATGGGGCTAAGCTCTATCAATGATTGTGGTGGCTCATCTGATGGGGTTAAGCTCTATCAATGATTGTGGTGGCTCATCTAATAGGGCTAAGCTCTATCAATGATTTTTAGTTGCTCGTCTGATGGGGTTAAGCTCTATCAATGATTGTGGTGGCTCATCTAATGGGGTTAAGCCATATCATTGATTGTGGTGGCTCATCTAATGGGGCTAAGCTCTATCAATGATTGTGGTGGCTTATCTAATGGGGCTAAGCCATATCAATGATTGTGGTGGCTCATCTAATGGGGCTAAGCTCTATTAATGATTGTGGTGGCTCATCTAATGGGGCTAAGCACTATCAATGATTGTGGTGGCTCATCTGGTGGGGCTAAGCTCTATCAATGATTGTGGTGGCTCATCTAATGGGGCTAAGCTCTATCAATGATTTTGGTGGCTCATCTAATGGGGCTAAGCACTATCAATGATTGTGGTGGCTCATCTGATGGGGCTAAGCTCTATCAATGATTTTGGAGGTTCATCTAATGGGGCCAAGCCCTATCAATGATTGTGGTGGCTCATCTAATGGGGCTAAGCTCTATCAATGATTGTGGTGGCTCATCTAATTTGGCTAAGCTCTATCAATGATTTTGGTGGCTCATCTGATGGGGCTAAGCTCTATCAATGATTGTGGTGGCTCATCTAATGGGGTTAAGCTCTATCAATGATTGTGGTGGCTCATCTAATGGGGCTAAGCCCTATCAATGATTGTGGTGGCTCATCTAATGGGGCTAAGCTCTATCAATGATTGTGGTGGCTCATCTTACGGGGCTAAGCCCTAAGATTTTCAGACACCTATCAAAAGTTTGAACAATTTATTTCTTACCATGGTTTTTCTTTCAATTAACATTATACTTTTTGTTGTTGTTTTTTACTTTCAGCATTTATGTCATTTTTATATTGTAAAGCAACTATATAAGGTAAATAGTAATATGAAATATTGCTCTTATTCTGTGTCATTTTACGTCTCGAGAGACGATCTTTTCCCTTTTCAACTTTACTGACCGGGTCCAAAGGGATGGCAAGCTCTTATAGTGGCTATGTATTTAAATAACTGACATTTAAATAAATGAGTTGAAATGTATGTGTGTGACAGGTATGTAACATACAAAATATATTTTTTTAAATTTTCAACTTGAAAAAATCCCCACTGCCACCCCCTCCAAAAAAAAAAAGTGGATATAATTCTAAAATTCATTACATTTTCTAAACTGAAAATTTCCTTTACTATAATTAGATGAATACAATTCTTGTATTGTAGCCACCTGCATGAAGTTTTATTGTCCATGAGAAATGGTAACTATAAAAAAAAAAGAAGAATGAGTTTAATGTATGTGGCATTCAAAAAAGCTGATTGAAAAACCTGTTTGCTTAAGATTACTTGACACTAGGCAAAATAATTCAATCATTTATATACTTGTACATATAAATTATGATGCTTTATTTAGTTACACTAAAATGATTCTGTATAAAAGTTAACTTTAGCGGTATCGTTAACTATAAATAGATGGTAACTATTTCATTCTGTTTTATGTGAGTTGCATGTGTGATTTTAATATTTTTTCTGATTGTGGTTAACAACATTTAAAAAATAAAACTAAAAAAATATTTTGAGCTTACAATTATAAAATGGGATTATATTGTTAAGTCATTTGTGGTAGGTAACAGAACATAAAATATAAAATTGGAAAGGGAGAGGGGAATCAAGTAATAAAAATTGTCCCTAACTGGAATTCAATTTTACATGACAATAGATTGTTAAAAATGTGTTCATTTGTTTCTATAGCTGAAGGCTAAGGTGGGAGTCATGGTCATCATAATGACCAACAACCTATATTTTCCCAACTAAAGTAAGGTACCCATTAGAGTTGGGTGAACTCAAGGGCATCCTAAAAAGCCAGATTTGAACACAGAACTTCTAGGTTCAGAAGCCAAGCACTAAACCATTCAGCCACAACGACCATTTTAAAAATAATACATCTTACACAAAAGTCAATTCACAATCTTAAGTAGTTTTGGTGGAATGAGGATATAATTAAAATAAAATAATCACCTATTTCATTTATTGTAAATCACTTCAATCTTACAATTATGCAATTTATACAAAGTTGTTTTTTTTTTGGATGGGGGAGTTGTTTAATTTTAATTGCTCACATAAATAAAAATGGAGCAATGCAAAGGCCAAAAAAAAAATGCTACCTCTACAAGGAAATCAAAAACTCTAGAGTAAACAGCTTTGGCCAAGGCGTCTCGGGTGAATTCTGCTTGCTGCACATTCAGCTTCATCTCAATGCTCTCAGTTTTACCCCCCCATTTACTGTCCATAATCCTTCCTGTCAACTTATCTCGCAAGAGCTCACTGTCCACACCAAACAAATGTGCTGGGAACTGTAGGACTGAAAAAAAAAAGAAAATAAAAACACTTTTAATTAGCCCTATCTTTTAGGAAGATATTCTATAATTAACAAGCTGCTTACTTAACAGACTTTGTAATGTGGCAATATCGCTTAAAATCTTTACACATTTTTTTAAAAATAAAAACTCTAAACCAAAAGACATTTTCATAATACCATTAACAAAGTTAGGTTATGGGCAGTGAAGTTTACTTACAATCATCTTGGGCTATCTTGGCATAATTTCCTTGCTCAACAAAAGTGATGTTGCCCAAGTGGAGAATGCCTGCTACTATTGATAAAATCTCCCTCTGTGTGTCTGGTGAGATTCCTATCACTTGCATAGCTTGCTAAAAAGATTTTAAAATGCATATCTTTAGGTCATTTAATGAAACTTATTAATGGAATGGATCTCAACAATGATAACAAGAATAAACAAGATAAAAGGGGGGGGGGCATATGTAGCAAAGTTATGGTTTCACGAGCCAATATTTAACAAGGGCTTTGTGTAATCAACACTAGAAACAGTTTCAATTACTGTTCCTAACAAATGTCAGTTGACTGTCCTAATTTCACTAAATATATAACTATTACAACTAAAATAAAAATCCATGCATACTAGCCTCTTTGAACTATTCAACAGAGCAGCCAACATACCCCTTGGTCACCAAAGTTAAGGTGTAATACAACATGAAACAAATGTTTCAGGATTAAAAATAAAGCTTATTTTACTTTTATTATTATTATTAAGAAAGATGAACTTACTAGTGTGTCTTGAAATTCTTTGTTGTCATCAATACCATCAACTTTGAAAGTTCCACTTTGTGATAAATAGCTATAATAGTCTGGAGTTGCTATGCCTAGTTCTTCTGCAATGTGATAAATAAATAAATATTTTGAATTAGGAAAATATTTCATTCTCAATGTACCTAAACAATAAACTTTATTCTTGTTTTGTAAGATCAGTTTCAATTTTAATATTTCAAGAAGCATTACTTATAAGTGTAATATCTTTGGTTGTTTCAATAGCAAATAATTTATTTTGTAAATTCTAAAAATATTTTTTTCTCTACCATATTGGATTGTTGAAGAATAATATAAGAAAAAAAAATAATGACCATCTAAATCCTCTCCTTTTAAGGATAAGTATACACAGTCATGTACTGGCTAGGAATTTTTAAAAAATAAGTTTTGTAAATTTTTTATTTTGCATTATTGTTGTTGTTTTCTTTTGTACTAAAGGTGCCATGTAAAAGTCAGGACAAAAATATATAGGAGAAAACAGGTAATTATTAGATATACAGTGCTTGTGAGATCTTAAGGTCTAATGGTACAAAATGTCTACAAAACTAAATGACTGTTTTAAAAAATGTAGTCAAATATCAAAAACCATTTCAAGCAATGTCATATCTCAGCTGTTTTTAGTTCCTTCTCTCCCACTTTCACCCCCACAGAATCAGCTGAATAGTCCTCTCCACTAAACCACCAAATGGGGGAGAAACTGACTGAGTGCATGAAGAAGATTGCAGCACAATAACAGAAATGTAAATAACAGAGAAGAATGTCAGGGTGATACAGATTGCTAAAATTGAAATAATTTTTTTTTATGTCACAAACTTTATAAATATACATCATTTAATTTGTCAGCTTTAACTCACACACAGAAAATTCAAAGTCAAATATTGGTTTTATCTATTTGAACAGGTCAATTTACTTCCTCATGCACAACAAATGAATTCTTTGTTCATTCAGTCTGCCTCAACTCTAGATTCTTTTTTACTTCCTGTCTTTCAAATAGTTTAATAGTAAGCATAGACAATGATTCAACAAAGCTGATTATAGAAAGAAAAATAGCTTCAAGAGTATCAAGTAAATTAAACCTAAAACAGAACAACTAAGTCAAAATGTTACCCTATAATTTTATGTGTAGCACTAATAAGCAGACTTTATTCCAACAATAACAAATGACTTTTAAAATACCTATATGTTTATCAGTAGTATTAAGTAGACCAATAACTACATGGTTTTGTTACCTTTAACTCTCTCAGTAGCACCTGCACATATCTGGTAAAATATGTGAAAACTTCGTTCATCTGTATTTTGGCTGACTACCCTTGACTATAAAATAAAATACTTGTGAGTGCATGTACGACAGGTTTGGGTAAATGTATGGTTAAATTTGCAACGCATTCATTTATGTACATGGTATTTACATGACCATTATAGTTAGGACTTAAGCTATTTAAATCTATCATGAAGATGTGCACACTATATGTGCATGGCAATAGGAGGAAATATTTATAAATTACCTTCTCTAACAGAAAGTTGGAAATTTTTCCTCCATCCGGCTCTCCACCTCTGCTGAATTGTATTTCAACATATTTACCCTGCAAACAGAGAATTCTTATACTGAAGCAATTAATTATATTGAACAATACACAGACAGATTCTAATGATGAAATTCTAAGACAACTACATATGGTTCAAGGTTCATTCTACTCACAAATCTACTTGAGTTATTATTCCTCACAGTCTTGGCATTTCCAAAAGCTTCAAGCAAAGGGTTTGATTCTAAAATGATGTCTTTGACTCTCTGATTCATAAAAAAAGAAGAAGAATTTGAACCACATCAGATGCTGAGAAGTTAAATACCATTTAAAACCCTCTCATACACAAAATTAATATCTAATAACTAACAAAAACATAAATTTTAAATTCAAAATAAAAACATATTTCTTATTCCTAACAGTAAAGTATGGAATGTGTTAGCAAAAAAAAAACAACTATCATTCTGAATCTCTGAATAACTAGATTTACTAGATTAACACTGATATATATATATTTTAAAGTAGCATCTACAAATTGAAAATGAAATAAGAAAGCATAGCAACATGTACACATAAATATTAGAAAACATGGACTAATGTAAGGTCATCTATGAAAGTTTTGTACTAAACAGGCAAGGTAAAAGTAGGTGGATAAGCTAAAAACAAAAAGGAATCAACAAACCTGAACAAGTGGACCACCACCAGATACTTTTGAGATGTATCCCATAATGTATTTGGCTGCCACAGTTTTTCCAGCACCACTTTCCCCACTAAAAGTTTAGTTGAAAAAAAATATATATTAAATAAGAGGTAATTTACTTTTGGGCAGAAACTTTAAGTATTTGGAAATAAATAACTTTGAAACAGCACCTAATGATGACACATTGATTCTCCATTTCAATCAACATATTTCTGTACATATTGTCTGTAAGGGCATAAACATGTGGAGGGTTCTCATACTGTGCCTAGATTTGAAGAAAACAATATTATTTTTAAAATAAAAAGGATAGCATGAGTAATTATATAATTATAAACTATTTTATTTCAACTAATAGTTCGCAAGATAATGCTCCCAGGTCCTCAACGAATCTCTATATTTCCAATAGCTGATATCCACTCTGTAAAAAGGAATGATATCAATGATATGACCAAGAGATAGCTGATATCCACTCTGCTGAAATGACTTTGTAAAAAGGAATGATACCAATGATATGACCAAGAGATAGCTGATATTCACTCTGCTGAAATGACTTGTATAAAGGAATGATATCAATGATATGACCAAGAGAAAACCCGAAAGATGTTCATGCTAAAAGAAGATATTGGTGGTCAGGGAGCTTCAGGGAGATGGCTATCAGGAAGTTATGGCAACCAAAAAACTATAGTAAATCAGTGACAGAAGGTGACTAAGGGAGATCAACAGGAAATGTTTACCCTGTGGCAGCAAAGAGACTACCAGGAAAACTGTGTCCATGATAATGTTGACAAACAGAAAATGGTGATTATGACAATGGTGGCAGCCAGGAAGATAGTAAGTCAGGAGAACATCCGAAATAATATTTCTAAAGTGAGAATTACTTTCAAATCTTGTAAAAGCACTTACTGCTCCTTGATATATTTCAATTTCTTTGTCTCCATAGATGTTGATATTCTTAAAAGGATTTACAGATACCAATACAGGCCCAATGTAGGTCTTAAGAGGTTGAGTTAAGAAAAATACATACATAATATTAAAGTTATTTATCTTAAACCAAGCACTGAAAAAAAAAAAAATTAGATTTATACTGTTGACAAATCAACTAAAAAAAAAACAACAACAAAAAAAAAAAAAAAAAGAAATCTAAGATTAAAGATTAAAATATTAAACAGGGCTTATATACTTTTTGTCATCATTTGAAATCATACAATATACTTCTTAAAATGATACAACTAGATAAAATCTGTTAGTGAGCTTAAATTAAAATTATCAATAACAATCTTTAGCATATATTAAAAAGTTAAAATTATAGCCCTACATTATCAGTAAATCAATTCTTCTCAAAGGATACATAAATAACATCATCCATAAACCGCTTCTTTAAGTTGTCCATGATCCCAGCCTCTGAAATTTTTTGCAGAAGGACCATATCATCCACTCCACTTGTCTTGACATTATGACTCTGCCAGTGGTAAGGCTGGAAATCAAATAATAATAATAAAAAAGATTTCTTTCAATAAACAGCAATTTTTAAGGAACTATCTATTTTTTGTTCTCATGTGTAGCACAGGAGGGATCCAGTGTAAAATAACTAGTTTCTTGAACTGTGTTGTGGATTGCCCAGGAAGGACTAGTCTATATTGTGTGTCTTAGGGAGGGATGTGTTGGTTATCTCAACCAAGCCTCTTGAGAAAGTAAGGAATCTATTAACTTTTTTGTTCTAGTGAAGAGTTTTTGCTTTCTTTTTCTGTCTCCTTTACAGAGGCTTCTTACCATGGTTCTTTTCACCAATATATAAATGTCTATCAATTGCTGCTGTTGGTGCTTCTTCTAGCGAATTTTCGTCAGCTTTTTGTGGCTTCCATCCTCTTTATCTTAAACTTCTGCCATCAAGTAAAAACATTCTGTTGGTTTGAAACAAAAAAAATAATAATAATAACAATAAAAATGATTAAATGTACACAATGAGGATGAAGTAGCAGAGACCAGAGATTGCAGGGCTATAAAACTTTGTAATATATCTAGACTAACAATAATAAATCTGTGCAATTAACAATATTTTTTACCCATTGTTCATGTTTTTAACGTTCTCAGTGAGCTATGATCCTATCACTTGTCTAAACCAGTTGGAAAAGGAGGGGGATGGGAAAAGGGGTATCTGTGTGAATGTTGCCGTGATCACTTTTAAATGCTTTTTAAAAAGAGGCATACGACTTGATTCAAATTCAGGGCTCATAGCTCAAGTGTGGATTTATTTAACTAGAATACACATTTTTGTCCCTGCAAAATAATAAGACTTGACTTCCCACCCTCACCAGACTAACTGAATTCTAGATCTATAAGTATAAGTATAATTTTTTAAATATTTAATTCTTCAAAGTTTTGAGTTAGGTCTGTAAAGTCTGTCTTTATTGACTATCTAGACCAGGGGTTCTCAACCTGAGGGTCGCGAAACCCTTGGGGGGTCGATTGGCAATTTACCAGGGTTGCCTAAGACCATCAGAAAAATATATTTTTCTTCTAGAAAACACGACATTGTACACATTTTTTAAAAAAGTTATTTACTTTTTTTTTTTAAAAACTATAATTGTAATTCAAGGATAGATGTTGAGAAACAACTGAATCTAAATCATTTCAAACATTTTAATGTCGCAGCATAACTATTGCAGAATAATAGATATTATACTAACTGAATTCTAGATCTATAAGTATAAGTATAATTTTTTAAATATTTAATTCTTCAGAGTTTTGAGTTAGGTCTGTAAAGTCTGTCTTTATTGACTATCTAGACTAGGGGTTCTCAACCTGAGGGTCGCTACCCCCTTGGGGGGTCGAGTGGCAATTTACCAGGGTTGCCTAAGACCATCAGAAAAATATATTTTTCTTCTAGAAAACACTACATTGTACACATTTTTTAAAAAAGTTATTTACTTTTTTTTTTTTTAAACTATAATTGTAATTCAAGGATAGATGTTGAGAAACAACTGAATCTAAATCATTTCAAACATTTTAATGTCGCAGCATAACTATTGCAGAATAATAGCTATTATTTCAATTATTTATAGGGTGAAAATTTAAGAGAAGCACATTTGTTTATAATTAGCAATATGCCATCATGTTATTGAAGGAAATATTTTCATTATGGAACTAACCGTGAAAATGGACATCAATCAAAAGAACGTTAAGAAAAGAAAATATATTGACAATTTCTTATATTGTTCTGCTTTAATAGTTAAAGCAGACATTGAAAAAACTTATTGCATCATTTATAACGAAGTTTTCTTTTCAGACAATAAGGCCGTACAAACTGAAATTTCATTGTGTTAACAAACATCCAAGTATTACCTACAATGACATAGGGTAGTTTAGTTGTAAAGATGACAAGAAAGCCAGGACAATTTTAAAGATGAGTTCCTTCTTTGCAAACCTGTTGAAACGACCACTACAGCACTTGATGTATTTGACAAAATTGCTCAATTCTGGTTAAAAAAATAAAATCTCGTCCAAAAATATTTGTGTCTGCAAAAATGCTGCTCCAAGTTTGCTTGGTTGTTGGTTAGGGTGTTTAGCTTTTAGTACAGTCACCCAAAAGTCATTGGAACTTACTATTTAATTCATCAAAGAATATTAGTAATTTCTACACAAAAACGATGTTAGCCCTTGAATTTATTTTGTGAATTCAGGTGTTTTAATAAACATTTGATTGTTTTCAAAGCGTTGTAATGAACTTGATGAACCAAAAAATGTTCAGCCATTTCACACTCAAGTGCTCTTTAACCATGATGTGAACTACAACAACGAGTTAAATTTCCAACACCATATCATTGCGAAAAAGTATTTTTTAACATGTTAAATACAGACGTATATTTGATGCACAAAATTAGGAATTTGATCTGAACTAGCAAAGACTGCTCAGAATTCCTGATTTGGTCAAACAGAAACAAAGCTGCAATGAAATGACGTTGTGGCATTTTTCATAAATTGTCACTTTTGTAGCAATGTATGCCTCAATAGCTGCAGTTTATTACCATGTTTTCCAAATTGTCACATAATTATAAAATCATGAATATAGTAATATAGTGAATACGCAATTGAAAAGTAACCAAGTCATTAAGATACAACCTCATTTATTTGCAATTTAGCTATTAGCTAAACATACAGTTTCGGCAATTCATATCAGCTATTTACATTTAGATTTCGATGTTATGGCTGACTATAATCTATATTCTAGATCTATACCTAAGACTAAGTTTACCATGAATAAGATTTATAAGTGGTATTTATTTGTTTTAGGGTTGGTTTTTTTTTTTGTTTCTATACTCTTATTTTAATAACAACATTTTTCTGGGTGGAAACATGTGCTCCAATTTGATTCCCATTTGTGTAATTCATCTAGATCTAAATTAAGATCTATATAATTCTCTTTGGAGACCAGGTGGCTGAGCGGTAAAGCACTTGGCTTCTGAACAGGGGGTCCCGGGTTTCAAGCCTGGTGAAGACTGGTATTTTGACCTGAAAAAAATTATGACCTGAAAGAAAAGCTCCAGTCAGTTCTTCTGATGGAATTTTATGAGTGCCAGAAGCTGTATTTCCACACTTTAAAAAAGTTTGATGCTAAACTTTCAGATAATTTGGGTCCACATACATCTGTGAACAAGTTGGTTTTTTTTAAAATAAATAATTCTAAGAACAGGTTGATGCTGACTGATTGTAATTTGAAAGCAGTAACAGGGATAACAACTAATAAGCTAATTTCACAGTTCCGGAATATTATCCACAATTGTAAACAGCTAAATGAAAAAATAAAGTTTCCCTTTCAGACATAGCGATCTATGGGGTTATGTTATGATGATGTTAAGGTCGTCTGTTTCTATGACTAATGGTTAACGAGCAGGGCATCATGTGGCCAGAACAACAAATGCCTTTACTTTCTCCAACTAAGGTCAGGTTGAGTTGGAAGGGTTCCTTTTATTGCTTGGCTCATTAGGGGTTACTTAATAAGAACAATTAATACAATTAATACTCTATATACTTCAACTCTAACTCCAGCTATCCATGAAAAACAAAAATATCAAATAATGCACACAATTATATCACTCAAGAAATAATAAAAAACACCAGTCCAGGAAGCGACTGTCCAACCTTCCTGGACCGGGAACAGGACATCACTGACTAACACACTCTCTCGCACATTCAAGGAAGGCTAAATCATTCAGTTCATAACATGCGCAAGACTATTCACATTCATAACCTGGGAGTACATAAACAAGGGGATATAACTATCATACCAAAATATCAAAGTAACATATTCACTCTCGCCACACCTCCCCCTGACACCAGTCTTCATCGAGATTTGAATCCTCGACCCCACGTTCGGAATCCAGACACTTAACGACCAGCCACAGTGCCTCGGGCCTCCGTAAATAGTTAAATACTTCACATTAAGTACAACTTTACATTTGTAGTGAAATATTGTGATGTTAAAAGACAATGACAAAATATAAACAATATTCATAAAATTAATTCAGATATTGCTAACTCTTATTCCTCAACTGGGAGTGTAAACTAAAATGTAGATGTATAATATACATGCAAATCAAATTAAAAAACATTTAGCTAGCGTAGTTTTAAGTACATATTTTATAATATATAAATAAATAAGCAGCCACCCATTTCTAAAATTGTTTTAATGTGGCCAGCCCTCAGTAGAAAAAGGTTGCCCACCCCTGATCTAGGCATTACAAACATTAAAACCTATCTGACTGTCAGGTTTTATGTTTTTTTGTATTTTGTGAAATCTATATCCACAATAAAATCTGAAATACGAAAGATGTTTTTACAAATGTTCTTGCAAGATTAAAAAAAAAAAAAAAAAAAGGCTGGGTGTAAACTACACACACATACATATTATAAGGTTATTATAATAAAACTTCAGCTATTTTTTAAAGTTACATGTTTCATATACTAGTGCGTACCTGACATTAGTTGGGGAAAACTTAAGGTGGTATGTCGTTGTGCTAGCCACATGACACCCTTGTTAACTGTAGGCCACAGAAACTGATAACCTTTACATCATCTGCCCCAAAGATTGCAAGGTCTGAGAGGGGAACTTACTTTTTTTTTTCACTACTTCATATACCTGTAGTTCCTGATATATTATAAAGATGCATATTGATATTTTTTTTTTAATTTAATTCCATTGGTTACTTTATATAAAATTTTACAGTTAGGTTTCAAAAATAAATAGAAAAAATAGACCTAGATCCATTTTACTTAGTAACCAACAATGAAAGGGCGGGGTAAGACACATTTGGCCTGCATTTGTAAGAGTAGACTATCAGATGTGTTATTAAATTTGTTCGCTGGACAACTCAACCCTATTACGCACAAAGAAGAACACATGGCAGTCTTTTATAATATAGCAACTAGACATATCGAGTCATCAACTACATCCTAGACTAGGCCTATATGACCAATCCAACACAGACCAACTACTGACCAAC
Source organism: Biomphalaria glabrata (assembly GCF_947242115.1). Classification (NCBI taxonomy): domain Eukaryota; kingdom Metazoa; phylum Mollusca; class Gastropoda; family Planorbidae; genus Biomphalaria; species Biomphalaria glabrata. The sequence continues at coordinate 60,159,840 of NC_074711.1, forward strand.
GCTTAACATTCTAGCTTATTTAATTTAGAGCAGAAAGGGAGGGGTGTTGATGAAAGTGTTACATACTTATACATGTTTTTTTTTTCTAGTGTTGATTAACCAAATGTCTGAGCATATAACATGTAGTCAGTCTAGATCAAGGAATCTTTCTCAGTATGGCAAACTATAAGATCTATAAGCCCACTCTTCAGAACCGTCAAATGTTTAACTATATCTATTTAAGTTAAAACTATAAAAAGATGGATATAGATTCTCCTATTATTAACAAATTTTAGTTTGGCACTAATTAATTAATTAAAACTACTAAATATTGTACTAAAATAATTCAGATTCCCAGTATAAACTAACAAAAACTAAGCATGCAGCAAGATGCAAACACAACAACCAAGAAATTCTAAACAACTCCATTAGTTAAGGAATGAATGGATCTAGATCTCTAGATCTAGATTAATTATTAATTATAATAAATTTTTTTAATTTACACCTACACTCATGACAGTCAGACAGTAACACTGTTACTTTTTCACTTACTGGCTGTTAATCTTACTCACTGTAATGATAAATTACAATTACAGTGAGTAAAGAAATTATATATATGAGTGAGTTATTATTATTTGAGTAGCTGTAGTAGTAGTAGTAGTAAGTAGCCTAATTAAAATATTGCTATATTATATATATATATATATATATATATATATATATATATATATATATATATATATATATATATATATATAATAATTAACTTACTTAGTGAGTAAAGCCTACTTGTAGTATTACTAGTTTATGTAATAAATTATTTATACTATATTAGTATATACTATAGTATAGACCAGTGATGCCCAACCTTATTTGGTCTGCGGGCCATTTCTATTTTCGGCATTCGTGTCGCGGGCCATATCATCAAATAGAAAACAAAATTAAATATACAATAAGCTATTTTTAATATTTTTATTTGTGGACCCACTTACATAAATTAATGTGATGCATGAAGTTTATCCACAACCATTTTCTGAATATCTGGCTGCATAGATGAAACACCAAGTCGGAGCACTGAATCTAGATATTCATCCGTGAGGCGTTGCAGATCTGTTGGGGCACTTGACACATCGGCAGCATACGGATTTTCAAAAGGACGGATTTCATTTTTTTATATTCTGAAAATCCAGAAATCTTTCACTGAAATTATTCATCAAGAGCCTCATGAGTTGGATCATTCTTTCTTTAGGAAAAGACATATTTAGCAGCTTATCATTTTGTAGAGTGGTACAGGCTGGAAAGTGGACAAGATGCACCTTTTCCGCCTGTTGAATGAAGAGTTGCAATTTTGTTTGGAAAGCACATATGTCTGCATACACATGCAAAATCAATTTGTCTTTCCATTGTAGTTTGGTTTTGAGTTCATTTAGATGTGATGTGATGTCGCATAAAAATAGCCAAATCCCACAACCATGAGGGGTCGTTCTGTTGTGGCACTTGTTTTGATTTATCGGTCATAAATATTTCAATTTCGTGTCTCAAATAAAAAAAAAAGTTTTAATACCTTTCCTGGGATTAACCAGCCCCTCACTTCACTGTGAAATAGAACGTCTTCATATTCAGACTCTATTTCTGTCAAAAAATCTTTGAAAGTTCTGTGATACAACGTTCTTGTGATATGATGAAATGTACAGTGTTGAGCAGATCATTATCACATGGTCCAGATTCAAAACCTTTCCGCAGAGATTTTGTTGTTGAATGATGCAGTGAAGCCGCAGGGGTTCAGTTCCATTTGACTCAACAACTTTTTAAATAACATTTGTTGTCAATCCGCTGTGACATCCAACCATATTTCTAGCGCCATCAGTTATCACTCCAACTAATTTATTCCAAGGAAATGAAAGGTCCTCTATGATGATTGACCAGGTCTTCTCCAGTTGTAGTCCCTTGCATGCTCCTCATAGCAGCTAACTCCTCTGTTATATCAGAATTGCTGTTTGTACCGTGAATAAATACCGCGAGTTGCGCAGTATCCGTTATGTCAGTGGACCCGTCAGAAGCAATAGAAAACATTTCGTCAAAGAATGAGTGAGAATCCAAACTTAAAGAGAATATTTTTTCAACATTCTAATTTGTTACATTTTTTTTTTACATTTTGTTCCAATGCTTTGGCGGGCCGGATAGAATCACGTCGCGGGCCGGATCTGGCCCGCGGGCCGTAGTTTGGGCATCGCTGGTATAGACAGTTGAGTCTATAGTGACTATATTATACTTATAGTATGATAATTATAGATAGTCATAAGTTAGTAAGTAGATTATCATCAAAAACTACAAGTTTAAACTGACTAAACTAACAGTAACACTAACAGTCATACCTTAAATAATATTAAATATATCTATGATCTAGATCTCTTAATCTACTCTGTTCACATGCAAAAAAAAAAAATAATCAATATATATATGTCATGTAGACCCAAAAAAAGAAAGAGCATCCAATTCTATGTGATCTCTAGAGATTGTCTACTACTAGTAGTAGTACAGTAAACTTACTAGAATCTAGATTATAACTACTAAACTGTAAGTAACTAAACTACTAAACTAAACTTAACTAGATCTAGACAATGTAGCCTTCTAGACTAGTGACTAGATACTAGACTATACTAACTCTAACTAGATTCTAGACCTACCTAGACCTAGTCTTTCTAGAACTCAGTAGTCATCAGTAGTGAGTAGATAGAACTAATTACTATATTATACTATATAAATATACTATTATTATTATATATTTAATTTTAATATTAGTATATATATATTATAGTAAATTATATAAATATAGTATATTATATAATTATAATATTATATATAATATATATTACTTAAACTTACTGTTACTAACTAATAATATTATTAGTATTACTATTAGTACTATTTACTAAATTATCTATTATAATTTATATTATAGTAATTATTATAGTACTAATTATAGTAAATTATACTGAGTGTGAGTATTAGTACTAGATTACTAGATCTAGATCTATTATATAATTATTAGAAGAACTTAATCTTAATAACTTAAATTTAATAGATAGAACAGAAGTAGATCTATCTAGAAGTAGAGATTAAATTTAAATTAAATATTAATAAGTTCTTACTCAGACGACTCATGTCAGTTACTGAGAACTTACTCAGTTACTCTTACTTAGTTACTACTCTGACTCTTACTAGTCTAAGACTCTAAGTCTTACAGTTACAGTCTTAGTCGTAACTCTTACTGAAGTTACTTTAACTTACTAAATTTTAACTAAACTCAGACTACTGCTTTACAGTAAATTTACAGACTGAGACAGTGCTTACTCAAACTCAAACTTACTCACTTACTGTTACTGTAGACTGTAGATTGTAGATCTAGGCCTAGGATCTAGATCTAAATCTAGTTTAGTTTATATAAAATCCAGCAGCAAAAAGACTGATGATCTAAATTACTCAGAGACATCAGAGTAGACATCTAGAATCTAGACTATCTCGTCTTCTAGATCTAAATCTAGATCTAGACTAGATTAACTTATATTCTAATGATTCTTTTCCGGGTTTAAGTGACACACAAACGGAAGTTTGTATTTTAGACTCCAATTTTTTGGATGTCTAAGAAAAGATTCACTGATATATATATAGATGCCACTATTATCTCGACACGCACACAGTGACACTACATCTGTAGATTTATGTGGCATTATGGGCGTAGCCAGGATTTTTTTTTTGGGGGGGGGGGGATTTTTCCTCCCCCCCTCCCCCCCCCCGAAATATATATATATATATTGTTCCCCTGGCAATCAAATCATTAAATAAGAACAATCTGGTATAAACTTTGTCACATGTAAATTATGAGTGAGTCTGGTGTGAATGTACACTTTGGTTTCTTATAGTTATAATGTTGTTTTTTTTGTTTGGTGTAATGCACAAATTGTAAGACAAATTTCCGCACGGACAATAAAGATTATATATATATATATATATATATATATATATATATATATATATATATATATATGTTATATGGATGGATGTATATGTGTGTGTACATAATTAATCTCTATTACATTCTGACCTTTCATTCTTTTGGAAGACGTTTATTGTGCCCTAGAATATGTTCTTCCTGGAGTTAGTGGAAAAAATTGTAGACCGCTCGCCCTTACCAGCAAGGGGTCTGGGGCATAGCTGAGAGCTCCCCCAGCGCGGGGCGTAGCCCTATTTCTGGTATTGAAAGTCAACTAAATGTATATTCTGAGGTACCTACATTGCATTATTTTGCTATTAAAAAGTTTTATTTCAAAAACCTAATGTGCTATTCTTATTGACTTAGATCCTTCCGCGCCGTTCGGCGCTGTTTCAACAAAAATCTTTCACTGGCAATGTCTGAAGCCTCTTCCCACCTGCTCTGAGGACCTCCATGAATGTGTGGCGCCAAGTTGTACTAGGATGTCATCGCAACTTTTATTATGCGTAATTCATTTTTTCGGAGAACTTGTCCCGCAAACCTAACGCGACTCTCTTTCACAATCTTACTAAATGGTCGACTTCCAGTTCGGCATAGGATTTCCTTGATTTAGAGCCGATCTCTATAACTGACTCCTAAAATCTGTCTTAGCCATCTTTGTTGAGCCACATATAGTGTTTTCAATTTCGGCAGATGACTATTCACTGCACTTTATTATTGGAGCCCCGCCAGTGGTAGAAATATGTAGCCTACCCTCTCTTGAATACACTCTTGGAATTAGGTGACTGAAGTTTGTTTTATATTTTATATCGAAAAGGGAAGTTTTATGGTCAAAATCATCTGTTGGAGAGTTTAAACTAAAAAATCTCTGGAGATGTTTTTTTTAAATTCAAAGCCCCATTTAGCTACGGTCATAGAATTTGGTAACTGTAGTTTGCTTTAGAATAATATTGAAGATAGAGGTTTCCCACCTCAAAACGCTCTGTAAGGGGATTTTAAGCTCAAAACCATCTGGAGGAGAGGAGTTTAAACTCAAAACCCCCAATTGGTTTGGCTACGCTCAAATAATTTTAGTGTGTAATTTGCTTTTTTTTTTTACGTTGAAGAGGTATTTTTTACCATCAAACCCTTCTGAAGGGTGATTTAAACTCAAAACCCCTTTTGGCAACGCTCATAGTGATTTAAGTGCGTGATTTGCTTTTTTTTTTTTTTACGTTGAAGATGTATTTTTTATATTCAAATCCCTTTGGCGGGGGGTTTAAACTCAAAACCCCTTTGGCTACGCTCATAGATTTTATAGTGTGTAATTTTTTAATTTTTTTTTATTGAAGATGTATTTTTTTAGCTTCAAACTCCACTGAGTTAAAACCCATTTAGCTATGCTCATAACATTTTGAGTGCATAATTTGCTTTTTTTTTTTTCATATTGAAGAGGGGGTTTATCGTAAATTTTGGAGGGGGTTTTAAAATAAAAATCTTCCTTAACTGTGCTCTTGGAATTTGGGGATTGTCGTTTGCATTTTTTTGTTTTGTTTTATAGAAGACGGGGATTTAACTGCAAAAACCCTTGGTAGGGGGTTTTAAACTCAAAACCCACTCGTAGGGGGTTTTAAACTCAAAACCCCCCGGTAGGGGTTTTAAAATCAAACCCCCCTGGTAGGGGTTTTAAACTCAAAACCCCTTTAGCTACGCTCATAACATTTTGAGTGCATAATTTGATTTTTTTTCTTATTGAAGCGGGGGTTTATCGTAAATTTTGAAGGGGTTTTAAAACCAAAATTTTCCTTAACTTTGCTCTTGGAATTTGGGGATTGTCGTTTGCATTTTTTGTATTGTTTTATAGAAGAGGGGGATTTAACTGCAAAAACCCCTGGTAGCGGGTTTTAAACTCAAAACCCCATGTTATAAGATTTTGAACTCAAAACCCATTGGTAGGGGTTTTAAAATCAAAACCCCCTTGACTGCGCTGGGGCAAGTGATGGTTTAGTATTAAAATCTCACCTAAAATAGACAAAATCAAAGCAAAAAATCAGTCACTAAAGTCCCCCCCCCCCCCGTGTGGGGGAATTTCATTTCGGGCGGGGTGGGGGTGAACCGTTGTGACCAAGAAAGATCACTCTTTTTTTTATTTCTACCTCACGTAAATTTAGCGGCGAAAAAAGAAGGGGGGGGGGGAAGTAATCTACTCTGTATTCACTCGTCAATAAATAGCAGGGCTGGACTTAACCATTGTGGGGCCCTATGCGAAACGGAATTCGCGGGGTCCAGTTTGGGTAGGGATACGGATTATAAGTGAAAATTAAGAGTTAATATGAGAAAATACATTCATATACATACACATACATACACCTAGAATTAGCGCGGGGCCCACTGCGGTCGCATAGGTTGTAGTTGCCTAAGGCCGGCCATGCAAAATAGCGCGTATGCTACGCCGCCAGTCGACTAGTCTAATATAATGAACATAATCAATGTAATCAAAACATTTCTTTCCAAAACGATCATCGCGTCAAAACGGATGCGTCAAAACGTCCTGCTTCGTTCAGCTTAATTACAGTCAATTACAATTTCTTTCCTTTGTTTGAGATGCCAAACAAAATACTTTAGAACCAATATTTAATTAACTAATTGGTTAATTTTTAAATTGATTCTTGTATTATCATGTAAAAGAAATATTGTGCAAAATTTCAGCTTGATCTGAGATTGGGTGTCGGATAAATAACATGTACTAACTTTTTACCAGACAGACAGGTCTGCTGTGAAAAACGGAACGGTTAGTTAGACTGCTCGGATATCTTATCTTATGTAATACAGACGTTACTTCAAAAAAAAAAAAAAAAGAAGATGATTACGTCCTACGCGTTATGCATTTAGTAATGCATATTAACCAGTGAACTAAATTCTGCTAAGTCAATGGTTTTCCTGGCTAGTTCAGGCAACCCATTCCATGCTCTAATAGCACTAGGGAAGAAGGAGCATTTGTACAAATTTGTCCTAGAATATGGGATGAGGATGTACCTTTATCTTTGTGTACGTCTTTCTGGGTATTTCATTGGATTTTGTTTTTGCATTTGAAGATTATGGTTCAGAGTTTTATGTATAATTGCTACTTTACTTTTGAGTTTTCTATCCTGAAGGCTATCTAAATTTAGTGATTTTACTAAAGGTGAATATTCGTTAGTTATGAATCTCACTGCTCTTTTTTGTTGTATGTTCTTGTTTCTTAATGTTTTCTTGAGTTAAGGGGTCCCAAACAGAGGAAGCATATTCTATTATTGGCCTAACCAAGTTTAAATAATATTTTAGTTTTATGTTCTTATTTGTCAAATGTCTGTATCTTGTGTTATTTTATTGTTCTATATATTATGCAATCGTCTGCAAATAATGACATCTGAGTGATTCTCACGTACGCTAAACGTATGCAGTATAAACTAAAGAACATAACGATATCCCTTATTATATATACTCTTCAGATTCATTTCAAGTTTGCACATTTTTCTTTTTTTTTCTCTCATTTTGTTTTCAAGGTGGGGGATCTCTAAAGCAAGTGTGTACAATATAAACCGACATCAGGCGACATCACACTTAAATTAGCGCGGTTTTTAAATGGGTCTATATAAAAAGAAAACGCATAAATAGTTTTATTTTCTTGTAATATAAATCACTAAATTAAAATTATATTGTACTTTATACATTTTTATCAGCACTAACTGCTTGCATAGTGTTCGCATTTCTGACAGATCATATTAATTATCACTTACGACTTTTAGTTGGCATCAACTGATAGCTCTATAGTAGTCTATAGGAATAATTAAGATATTCATAAAATATCAAGATCTAGATTCTTATCTAGATCTAGATAAAGAAGTATATTTAGACATAGAGGAAGTTTATTAAACAATAACTCAACTGCTTCCGTATATTTTACTATGAACAAAATTAAGATTAAATAAAGATCTGGGTAGATCTAGATATATTTTGAGACGTTTTATTTCATTTCATAGGCTACCTACACAAAATAACTGAAATTTATTTGTAATGTTTCTATCATTAAATTAAAAAAAAAAAACACACAAAAGATTGAAGTATATTCGAGATATAATACAAAGTCTCCAGTAAGAGTAGGAATGTCAGAATCAGACGTAGTATTATTATCTTATCTTATCTTATATAATACAGACGTTACTTCAAAAAAGAAGATGATTACCATTACCATACGATTCTGTCCCCAAAGTGTTTGTAATATATTTGTTGTGCCATTTTGGTATCTATATTAACTCGACCTTTATTAGACTGTAAAAAAAATATAGGTATATGCATATAAAAAAAATCAAAGCTCGTCAGTAGCGCGATATTGGTGTAAAGGCGAATCAATTATTATAGAATTAGTACCTTATCTATTGTTTTGGCACTATATTGTTATAGGCCTATCACTGATTGGCCGACTTGGCTTAAATTGGTACATATATTTCATTGCATTACTTTTGATTATCCTAACTAGTAACTTAATAGGAGTAGACGTGTTTGTAAAATGTTGCTTTACATTATTATAGGATGTTCCTTCAGAGTTGAAGAAATCTACATCATAACTCAAACGTCACGCAGGACGATGGCCGACAGGAGATTGCAGCTGGCAGGATATGGACCCGAGACCATTTCGAGACGACCGAACGAGAGTCCAGCGTACATATTGCAGGACAATTCAAATAGATTTATAGATATACTTTATCGAGCGCTTCGTGTAAAAAAAAAGTATAATGTAGGCATGCGTGTGTTATGTAAAAATAAACGTGTTTAAAAAAATCGTAATTGGCAGCTCAGTATGTGTCCTTGATAACTTATTCGCAAACTTCTTTTATGCTAGCTCCTTTGCTGATTGACCAATCACGAAAAGAGGTTGTTTACTTGCTATTAGATGCATTCACAGACTTGACCCCGTTTTCTTGTGGTGAATTTTGTTGCTGCATTTACTAAAAACTATTTCGTATAGTGTAGGAAATGTTGATCGCTTATTGTTTCTCTCAAGCAATTAATAGATCTACATTAATTTTATGTTGTCTCTTGTATACGACGTAAAATGGAAATATACTCATTTGATCTGCCACCCTACTCATTTCCGTGGGTTCAGGAAAGGAAATCCAAGTCAGAAGTCTGGACTCTGGTGTCAGTAAATCTAGCTAGAGTAATCTAATCTAGAACTAGATCTAGACTCTAGATCCATCTAAATTATTCTAAATCTAGATATAGAATCTAATCAAGATCTAGTGATTCTAGATCTAGACTATTAAGATTTAGATCTAGTGTATATACTTATAGATCTATACTTTTCTAGTCGAACTACTAGACTAAAAAGTATTTACTATTTAGACTCGAGATTCTAGTATTTAGATCTAGTAGTATTATAAAATTAGTAATAGTTAATAGTTTAGTATCATAGAAGAATGGATGATTATGATAGAATAAATCAATGATAGATTTACATAAACTGATAAATATAATGATGAATAATCATAATGACAATCAAATGACAATAACTGAATTTGAATAAGATATTTCATATTATAGATTTAGAATTGAGACTGTTGAGTGTTGAGTGACTGTTAGATCTCTAGATCTATATTTAGATCTAGATTCTAGATATATTTATTATTTATAATATTTATATATTTTATATATATAGAACAATAAAAACAACACGAGATACAGAAATTTTACTAAAAGAGAATTAGATCTAGATGAATTACAGAAATGGGAATCTAATTGGAGCATGTCTTTCCACCCAGAAAAATGTCAGTTATTAAGAGTAACAAAAAAACTAAAACAAATTGATTCCAATTATCTTATTCATGGTAAACCAGTAACACAGACTAAAAATGCAAAATACCTAGCTAGGTATTATAATAAATGAAAAAATGTCATGGAATCCCCATATTGATGAAACTATAAAAATTCAAAGCATTAGGGTTTATTAAAAGAAATTTCTATAAATCAAATAAGAACATTTAAAACTACAATGTTATTTAACCTTGGTTAGGCCAATAATAGAATATGCATCCTCTGTTTGGAACAAACACAAAATAGAGCAGTGAGATTCATAACAAACGAATTATTCACATTAGATTAGAGTGTCACTAGAGTAACACCTTTAGTAAAATCACTAAATTTAGAAAGGATAGAAGACTTAAAAATAAAGTAGCAATAAAACATAAAATACTGAACCATAATCTTCAAATACAAAAACAAAATTTAATAATATACTCAGAAAGACACAAAGATAAAGGCACATTCCTCGTTCCATAAATGACTATATGCTAGGACAAATTTGTACAAATGCTCTTTCTTCCCTAGCGTTATTAGAACATGGAATGGGTTGCCTGATCTAGCTAGGAAAACCAGTGACTTGGCAGAATTTAGGCCTTTGGTTAACATGCATGACGCGTAGGATGTAATCATCTTCTTATTTGAAGTAACGTCTCTATCATATAAGATAAGATAAATCGAATCTCACTATCCAGGCTCTCTGCAAACTGCACCATACACCACCAACCTAAAGAACTTGACAACTCAGGGCTCCAAAGTAAAGTAATAGTTTAATGTCGATAAATAACAGCCAATACTGTACAATTGGCAACACGTACACTGTACAAATATCTCTCCGATAACACCGTTCCGCCGTATCAACTCTTGCACTGGCCTCAACGTCTCGTTCCGGGCTTGCACTGGGTTCAACAGTTCAAGACTGACTTCACACACTAGGCTCGTTGTGTCGGACTCGATCGCAGACCAAGATCAAGACGCCAGCCGTCTCAACTGTACTTGACAGTACTCCGCACTGAACCGTCGTAATGCTCCGTACAGAACCACACCGCTGAACTGTGCTATAGTCGACCGGACTGTAGTGAACCGGGCTCTGAACCCCTGCAGTGAACCTTGCTGTAATGAGCCCCTTTTCTCGACCGTCTTGACTGCGATACCTCCGCTCTTATATAGGGTCCCTACTGGCCTTCTCGAACCGGACAGAACGCCGCTCGACGTTTCCAGGTGGTCAGATGACTACAACTCTCGTTACGCTCCTGAGCTCTGTTCACGAACCGCCGTCGATCCTTCCCGAACCGCCGTGTTGACACTCGACTCGGCTGAGCATCGTAACTCGTCACGGTTAACCGCTCGTCTAGCGCTGGCCTGGGGCGATTTGCGTCGGCTGACTACACTCACACCACTACCCCCATCTGTGCCACCACCAGGTTTATAACACTGCCCCCTCCTTAGATCTGTCCTTCCCGGACAGAATCAACCTCATGACATTGGCTGTGAAGCTTCATCGTCGTAGGTGGGGGTCGATCGGTGGCGGTTGGCTTGCCTCTTGAGCTTGATGGAGCCATCCATGTTGCAGTCATCAATGGTCGCTTCTTCCTCTTCCTCCAGTTGGCCTTGACCTGGTTGCCTCGCCGTCGTGCTTTCATTGCCATCCACGTTGAATTCAGAAAACGTTTTCTTCTCCTCCAGTTAGCCTTCATCTGGTTGTATCGACATCGTGATCGCATCGTCATCCATGTTGCACTCAACAAAAGTAGCCTTCTTCTTCTTCTTCGCCAGTTGGTCTTCATGTGGCTGCAGTTATTTCTTGGTTGAATCACCATGCACGTTGGACTACGCAAACGCCGCCTTCTTCTTTTCCTCCAGTTGATCGTCCTCTTGTTGCAGTGACGTTGTGGTTGCATCGCTCTCTTGTCGGTCGGTACTGAGGACAGCCACTTGACACATGGAGAGGTATAGGATGTAAGGGCTGGGGATACCAAGATCGTTGGCAAAAGAGGTGGCTTCATGGGGCTTTGCGAAGAAGGACTGGGATGGGCTTCAAATCCACAGGGCGGGGAATTGTGGGACAGGTCATCATCTTCAGCCTTGTCTGGAGGGCATGCTCGTGGGGCAGGTTGGTAACACTCCTCGTGCAAAGGTCCCTCGTCTTCGGCTTCAGGCTCCATTCGGCTTTCTTCACCACCATCAGGACCTCTCTCTCTCGTCTCAGTATCGGGCCAATCGCTTGTTGGTTTCAGGCCCTGTCGATGACTTTCGTCTTTCAAATGTCCATCAACGTCAACATCAGACTGCCTTGGATTATCTTTACCACCTTCAGGACTTTCCTCTCCAGTCTTGGCAGCTGGACCAACGTCTGTTAGGTTCGGACCTGGCTGGTATCTCTCGACTTGCATATGTCTCTCAACGGCTTCGTCAGGTTTCAATGGGTCCTCATGATCACCACCAAGGCTCCTCTCTCTGGTTTTAGCATCTGAACGAACGTCTGAGTTGATGATTCTCTCCTCCACAGCAGGTATGCGTTGGTTCATAGCGGCTATCTTGGTGTTCATGGCATCTATCTTGGAATTGATCTGTTCCAGCAAGTTAGGTTCGACTTCAAAAAGATATGTGTCCGGATCTTCTTTTTCTTCCAAAATGTCATCTCGGAGGCGTGCTTGTAAGGTTTCTTTATTTCCGCTCGTTTTCAGATTTCGATCACGGAGTTCTTGCTTCAGTTCTCTGAATTCAAGTTCGTACAGCAGTTTCAGACGAGCCATAGTAGATCCGATCCAATCCGATTCCGATCCGATCCCACTTCTGACACCAGTGTTACGAATCTCACTATCCAGGCTCTCTGCAAACTGCACCATACACCACCAACCTAAAGAACTTGACAACTCAGGGCTCCAAAGTAAAGTAATAGTTTAATGTCGATAAATAACAGCCAATACTGTACAATTGGCAACACGTACACTGTACAAATATCTCTCCGATAACACCGTTCCGCCGTATCAACTCTTGCACTGGCCTCAACGTCTCGTTCCGGGCTTGCACTGGGTTCAACAGTTCAAGACTGACTTCACACACTAGGCTCGTTGTGTCGGACTCGATCGCAGACCAAGATCAAGACGCCAGCCGTCTCAACTGTACTTGACAGTACTCCGCACTGAACCGTCGTAATGCTCCGTACAGAACCACACCGCTGAACTGTGCTATAGTCGACCGGACTGTAGTGAACCGGGCTCTGAACCCTTGCCGTGAACCTTGCTGTAATGAGCCCCTTTTCTCGACCGTCTTGACTGCGATACCTCCGCTCTTATATAGGGTCCCTACTGGCCTTCTCGAACCAGACAGAACGCCGCTCGACGTTTCCAGGTGGTCAGATGACTACAACTCTCGTTACGCTCCTGAGCTCTGTTCACGAACCGCCGTCGATCCTTCCCGAACCGCCGTGTTGACACTCGACTCGGCTGAGCATCGTAACTCGTCACGGTTGACCGCTCGTCTAGCGCTGGCCTGGGGCGATTTGCGTCGGCTGACTACACTCACACCACTACCCCCATCTGTGCCACCACCAGGTTTATAACAATATATATATATATATATATATATTATTCTATATCTATATATATATTATATATATATATTCTAATCTATTATATATAGATTATATAGATCTATAATCTATATAAATATTCTATATATATCTAGATATTGTAAGATATGATTACTTATTAACTAGTAGGACACTAGTAGGTCTGTAGAATTTAGAATATATAATTATATAATCTAGATTTAATACAATAATAGTCTAGATTGGTTGGTCAATTATTTTTAAATATACTAGGTCTACATTCTTGATATATTATATAGTCATTATATACCTATATATAATAGTCTAAGAGACTAGATCTAATAGAGACAAGATCTAGTACTAGACTAGAGTAGTAGAGACTAGGGTCACTCTTTTCTAGATATCTATTATAGATTCTTTGGTGCATAACTCACGATTTGTGGACCCCTTAAAAACTTGACTAACGAAACCAAATTGATATATTTTTTCATTTTTGTTCTCTCAAAAACACCAGATATTTTTTAAGGCCTATTAAAAGTGTGTATGATAATGGGGAGGATTTTTGTTTATTATGGTTTGTGGGGGTAAGGGCGAAAAGCAAAATAGAGCTTCTCAACTATTTTGATATTGAATAGAGAAATCGAGGAAGAGTCAAAGAATTTTTTTTAAGTCTAATTTTTTTGTTGTATGTGTGTTACGATAATCAGGGTGCAAAATAGGTGGGGGCCAGATATATAAAGATGAAGAGAGAGTTAGAGATAGAAAAGGGGAGTGAGAGAAATAAGGAGAAGGAAAGAAATGTGAAAAAAACAAAGAGAAAAATAGTGGATCATTCTAATTCAAGTATAAATTCAAATGGGAGAGCATTATGATGCTCCTGATAACAAAAAGGATGGTTTCAGAGAGAGATAAGAAATATGAATACAAAGACAGAGAGAAATACCAGACCATTTCAATTCAAGTGGGGTTTGAGGTCAAAGGAAATAATTTAAAAGATAGGGAAAAAGAAACAGAGAAAGAGCAGACCTTTCAATTCTATGTCCATAGCTACTTGAATTCACATTTAAAAGTAATCTAGGGGATCATCCAAATGACAGTGCAAAATTAAGAATGTAATTTCCCCCCCCCCCCCCCCCCCCACCAAAAAAAATTATAAATATATTCTAGTCTAGGTAAAAATCAATGTCCACTGCTTATATTATATATCTGTATTTAATAATTATTTATATACAAATATATTATATATAATTATTATTATATTGTATTCTAGTTGCTGTTGAGGATTAATGTGAAAGCATTCCAGTGATATTTCTTCATTTATTGAGGTGGACTTGGAGACAATTCAATGATAGTCTTCAAAGGAGTACTGAACCTGGATTTATTTGGCCATGATGATATATCTATCATCATCTTTTAGTAGTATCTACTAGTCAAGATCTAGATGTTTCTAGCTGTTGATGAGTTCTTGGATTAGAGATGTCATAGAAGATCTGCTACCAATATGATAAACAGACTCTATTTGTTTATTTTGGTAGTCACAAAGATTACAACGCCAAGCTTTGCCTCAGTGGATGGTTCGAAGTACTGTCTAGCAAATGTTGTGGCCCCACCAAATGGAGGTACATTTGTTATAAATATATAATATATATATGTGTGTGTATATGAGAGTAAGTCAACTATTATCATCTGCAATGTGGTTACATTTTTTTTTATGTTGGTAGTACTGTTGTTAGGTGTAGATGACTCATGCATGGTTTAATAGTTTTGTCTGCACAGGTTAATTCCTTCCCATTGTTGCATTAACCTTAGCTGCAATGCCTTCTGGTCGCACCAAAGAAGAGCAATGTTTATAGATCTGTTTTTGTGGACAGAAGGTGTACCAAGACTGAACGTCATTTAAAAATACTTTCGTTATAGTATGTGAATAGTGAGTTGCCTCAGTTGTCTTTCAGTTCCTAAAAGGCATTTAGGGGTAGTAGATTTACTTAGGATGAAGCTGTGAAAGAAGTGATGCATTCCTGGCTCCTAGCTCACCCAATAACTTTCTTTTATGAGGACTTCAGGAAGTTTCTGCATCCATGAACCAAGTGCATCAAAAAGCAAGGAGACTTTAGAATGAAAAATAATGTGTACACATGAACGTTTCCCATTTATATTACAAAAAATTTACATTTTTAACCTTATTGCAGATCTATATTTGACTTACCCTCGTATCATATAGTTTATTATATTATAAATATTACCAAGTTTAGCACTTTAACCAAGTTTATTTTATCAATTACTTCATAAAATGATATTTTATTGTCCTGAAGTATAAAGATTTATTTCCAGACCTAGAGATATTAAACATGATAGAGTTGCAATTACAACTCTATGTTATTAAAGATATATCTAGCAGTTGACACAATTTTTGTTTTAAATAAATGTGCACTTTCTGCAAGGTACTATTTTAAACTATTTTTTTATTACTTCCCTTTTGACTATTAAAAATAACAAAAAAAAAAACATTTGAGATTCTTCTGCTAGTAGCTTAAAGTATTGTAAGTAATTTTGTTGTATTAAGTTTTTTTTGTTCAAGACCACCTATTCAGCAATATTTCATGAGTTGTGTCTCCGATGGTGCAGAATACAGACATATATATGTGAATTAAATAATTATTGTAAGGTATATGTATGTCTTTGCATAGAAATCAAAACCGTTTGACCAGTCTTGATAAAATTTGCCATAAAAATGTTTCTAAGATCACAATGGAGACTGTTTGTCCCTCCCATAACCAGATGGCCCTAAAAAATAAAAAAAACAATGCACAACTCTATAGACAAAAGCTATAAACTAAAATAGATTTAGATAAAACTAGCCATGTAGTAATTGATTTTAATTCATTCATAAATATCTTTGGTCTCACAATGATACAATTCAAATTAGCACTTAAGGGCACTCAAAAAAAAAAGTAAATAATTGAACATGTTTATCATTAATAACTAATCCATTTTTCAATAAAAACTCATAGATCTTCAAATGTGTTTTTAACATTTTAGTACTATATGCGTTGGCCTTAATTATAGGTCTTTTTTTTGGGGGGACGTGGAATTATTTTGTTAATACACAATGGGACTCTAAGTTTACAATGAGATCTAGATATAGGTCAACATGAGAGCTTGTATTAGTTGATATTCTACCCCCAAAGTGTTTAGTCATTGACTACAATGACATGGATATTCCTTAGATTCTAGATCTTTAGAAATAGTTTGAAACAAAAACAGTTTTTAATTTACATATATTTTATTACCTAAAACAGTCTAAACACACTTCATCTTCACACACGTTATCTTCTAAGTGTTTTTCATGTTTACCATGTGATCAAATGTCTTGACACTGCCAAAAGGGTGTAATGAAGCAATCTGGTGTATATAAGCTAAAGGAAGTGTTGATGAACTATGTTTTTTTAAAGGCATAAGATGGGTTTTTGTGCACTTTTTTAGCAATGCACAATCATTCTAAGCTTTTCCTTTTGTAGCACACAATAATTTGTGCATGAAAAAAAAGCATCAGAGTCTCTACTGTGTCTTAATACTTCTTTAAAATACAATTTATGGGTAACTAGCTAGTGAGAATTTGTTATAAATAAGATATGATTGAAGATAAACTATTAAAATATAAGTTAAACTATAAATCAATTCTTTTTCATTGAGTTAGCAACAGTGAAGTTTAAATTAATGTCTAAGACATTGGTTTGTTTCAAGTAAAAATTCTAAATAATCTAAAACCAAAAGAGTATGAATCTATGTTTATTAATTAGGACTATAATGAAGTAGAACATAGAGCTCAAAATATTTTAATAAAAATTAATTTAGTTACTCACTTATAATATAGGCTACATTGAGGTTTTGATTTGATTTCCAAGCGTTTTTGAAGATGTTTATTTTTATATGATTATAAAACAGCATATATATAGATGTTTTTTTAAAATAAAGAAAACAATAGAAATTTAACAAAATAATAGAATGAAAAAAAAAACAACCAAATGAAAAAAACTGGGTAAAAACATATATAGTATAATATATATATATAATACAATATTCTGAGCTAAATTCTACTGAAGAGTATCTGATATTGACACCAGACAGTCATAAAACTTTATCAAAGAGATCAGTAGGTAACAGTAGTAGCAACATGCTTTAAACAAGAACTTTGGAAGAAATGCAAAGAAAAACTTAAAAAAAAAAACAAGCTACTCTGTGTATCAGTAAAGAATGGTGTAACAAATGTATGTTAAAAAAAAAAAAAGAAATTAAGAAAAATATATATATATATATTATATCTTAAAGCTAGATTTTAAAATATTTATTTAAAATTTCTTTATTATCATCCTGGTGATATGGGTAGGCAAGCAGCCATGATGCAAGAAATCTATTATAGTTCTCTTTGACTGCATATGTATACCTTGGCTTTTATTTAAAATTCATCATTAAGGTCATTTTTTTTTTTTTTACTTCCCCTCAAAAGTAATCCCTAAAAACATGTAAAGAGATGAAAAGAATTTTTTTTCCTGTTAAATTGTGAAGTAACTTTACAAATTCATCTGAATGAAAATTAATTTAAAAAAAAAAAGCTAATAGTTAAAAGTTCCCCTTTCAGACCTTGCAATCTATAGGGCAGATGATGTAAAGGTCATCTGTTTCTGTGACTCTTGGTTAACAAGGGTGTCAAAGTGGCCAGTACAAAGAGCAACCACCTTTACTTTTCGCCAATTAATGTCAGGTAGCAATTAGAGCCAGGTGGGTTCAGGGGTACCCTAAAGATCCTGAAATGAAATTAAAAATCTTTAACAGGATTCCTGGGACTTCTCAGTTTGGAAGCCAAACTCTTTACCACTCAGCCACCGTGCCTCCTATGAGCTAATACTAAATATATATACTTACTACTTTAGTTTTATAGATTTATCTTGGACTAAATATTGACGTGCCAGATTAAGGCATTGTACTTTCTTATTGTTATACACACTCAAGGTGTTAACTTTAAAACATTCCTGCAAAAATGAAACTTTTCCTTTTAGTCAAAATTGTATGCATTGTGGTGGGCTGCAGAATTTAACTTAGGTGACAAGAGAGCAAAGTGCATACTACATGGCCAAGTAACCACAAGCTTTTGATTGCCTTTTACTATGTTTGTCTAAAGTTATGTGCAGAAAAAAAGTCTTTGTAATATATATATATCAGCAGTTTTTGTTTGAAATCTTTTGCAGACTGTGAGGATTTTTACAATAAATTTAAAACACAGCAACTTCCTTTTAGTTCAGTTTGTGATGTGATTTTTTAAAGATCTGGTTTACACCCTTTATGCAACAGTAACATAAAAATATATATATATATATATATATATATAAAGAGAATGTGGTATGGATAAATGCTCAGGCTATATAGGAAACCTTAAAGGAAAAAAAAAGTAGAAAATAGAGGAAGATATTGTGAGATTTAGAAATAAACAAAATAATGTCAAGGATGCTGTGTTTGAAGAACACAGTTGCAAATTAAACAATAATTTGTTTGTGTCACAAGTGATAGAGCTTATAAATTTCTGTACACCAGGTTCACCAAAAAGCTAGCTTTTTATAGTTATTTGCCATAGAAGAAAATATCTACTTGGTTCCTGCAGCTTCCTGATTTTCGTGGAGCTCCTGGAAATCTCCTGAAATTGCAAAATATAAGAAAATGTCCTGTAAAACTCATGAAATTATAAAAATCTGAAATTCTTTACAAAATTATCCTGAAAAATAGACAAAATTGTCATTTAAGGGTATGGAAAACTGATCTGCAATAAAAAAAAAAAAAGCTTTGTTGGCTTTTATATTTTATCTAGATTCCAGTTGATTCTAGTTCTAGAATTTTAGATTTATTGGAGATCTAGTCTAGATCTTGTCTCTTAGTCTTTGTTAAATTTTTAGATATAGACTTTAAAATCTATGTAAAAAGTGGAGCAGATGGGGCTTAAGATATCGGTTTACCAGCACTTTTTTCCTCAACCTATCAATTAAGTGATTTAGATCTATATAGAGAGTGGAGTAAATCAGTTTAGCAGTCCTTTTTTTTCTCAACCAATCATATTGAATTCTAAAGCTAATTTGTGAAGAAAAAGACTTTTGTAATGTTATTAACCCATTAACTCCTTCTGCAGTTGGAAACGTTTTCCCGTTTTTGTCCTAATCCGTTGTAGAACGTTTCTAAAACCCCCTATTCAATAGACTTAATTTAAACTTTTTAAAACAAGATTTCTTCTAGTCTCGTTGCAAGCGTGATTAAAAATAATTTTGGAGATTACCAATTCTATTTTTAATAAAATCGGGAAGGTTTTTATTTTTTAAATAATTTTTCAAACGAACAGGCCCATAGCCCCAGTGTATAAGCCCCCACGTGGGAAAATGAGTATTTTTGAAGTTTTTTTATATTCTATTGGTATTAAACGCATATATTTTTTAAAACTAGACATATAGTTCTATTTTTTAAAGTTATTTGTTTGTTTATATGTATTAGATCTTCAATTTGATTATTTTTTGCAAAATACATATTTTTTAGGATTTTTTAAATACGGAGTTATCCCTCCTTGCTTAGGACTTTGAAGGGGGTTTTTTGAACCGGAAATAGGAGCTATTGGGTTAAATACATTCATGACAGTCAATGTATAATCATACAAATTTGATTTTTGTTATTTTAAATGTTGGTCCCTATATTTATTACTAAATGTATGTATAGTTTATGTTTTTTCTGCTCCTGAAATTGAATATTTTCACCTGGAAATCTTCTGAAAAATATTCTCAGAATGGTGAGGAAACTCAAATCTAATAAAAGCATATCATTTTTAATTTATAAATATTAATTATGCTGGAAGAATGATAGAAAAATAGCCCATCACTCATTACTTTGATACAGTACTTACTACAGTTATAGGCTTATAGAATTGACTGTTTTTCAGTGTGATGGTACAGTAAAAATTTCCCAGCCTATTAGTATCAAATAATTCCTTATCATGCCAGATTTTTTAAAATTTATATTAACATCAATAAATCTATTGGCTGTACAACCTTTAAAGAAACAAAATTACAACATAGTCATATAATCTATACTATAAAGTAGAATGTGAGGTGTATGTATGTTACTTATAGACATCAAAATCGCTAGACCAATCTTGATAAAACTTGGCAGGAATGTTTCTTGGGTACCAACTTAGACCTTAGTGTATGTATTGTAGCCCTAAAACAAACTTAAGACCTTAAAAAAAAATAAAGTTTTCCGACTCTATTACAGCTATTCTATAGTATTTTATGGATCTAGGCCATGTCTACAATGTTGACATGAGAAAAGATCAAAAGGATTTAGACCTAGATCTAATTTTAAGAAATACACTTTGCGGAGATAGTTTTTTTACTTTGACACATGAAATTACAAAAGAAGATCCATTGATTTCATTATATAATAAATTTAACCTTCAATTTTGTGTTTCAAAAGCATTTTTGCATTAATTAGTTCGTTATATCTGTGACTACAGATTTCCTGGCGAACATTCTTTCATTAGACATTACCAAATGGTTACACATTAACACATCTCTCTACTGAGTCTATTCCTAGGCCTAGGTCTAAAACCCTCATTGAACTCTAAGATGATGAAATTTCTTTTCGCAAAGATAGTTTTATGCTTTAACACATAAATATACTAATTATTGTCCATTCATTTCATATTTTAATCAAATTAACATTCAAATTTGTTTTTCTAAAGCATTTTTAATATACATTCATTAGCTGTTAGCTAAAGCTGCGTAGCCGTGTTGACACAGGCCATATATTCATTCATGAAAAAAGGTCACGCATGCGCAACACAGAATGAACTCTATAAAAGCCAATTTAGATTAGTGTAGATTTAGATCTATGTCTACCTCAAGATCTACTTTATACTTTAACACATGAACATACAAAATTAAGTCTATTCATCTGAAATTTTAATCAAATATATGTAGGCCTACAAGCAAATGTTTTAATTTGAAAAAATGGATTTAAGCCTATTAGCTATTTTGATTTGATAGCTTCATTTACACTATTTTTACATTGACACATTCGCTTTACTTATCACATTATTATTTCGTTTAATTGTTTACAAAACACTCTCAGTGACTATATCGACAGTAATGCGCAAATAAAGACCCGCGGGTCGCGGGTAACATATGTCTAGTATACATATATAAGTTTATAATCCTTTAATCCTTTAAATTTTCCAATTATTGCAAAAAAAAAAAAAAAAGAACCAGTTTTGTACACATGACCTAATAAAAAAGCAATTGTAGATCATATAAATTGAACATGCACAGACATGCTTGGGCAATTTAGATTAAAACTTAAAAATTATATATTTTTTTTTACCTTTTTCCCAAATACTAGTGTTGCATATATATTATTAAAAATTGTGTTGACACTAAATATAATAAGATTTACTCTTATCAAATTTTTTTTGACAGTTTAAAAGTATTTAACTTTTGGTGGAGAATTGAATTTGTAAAATTTCTTTTAAATATGTATGTATCTCATATTTTATAAAGTGTAGCTTTTTTTTTTTATTGCAGTTTGTCCATCAATAAGTATACGTAATCTGGATAATTTTAATCAGCTGAGAAACTGTACTGTTATTGAAGGCAACTTGTTTATTACTGTGGATGCAACGAATTCTCAAAATGGAATTTACGCAATAGAGGATTTGTCATTTCCAGAACTGAGAGAGATCACAGATCATTTAATTGTGTATCGGGTGAATAAGCTTACATCTTTTAAAAAGCTTTTTCCAAACCTGAGGGTAATCAGAGGGCAACATTTGTTTGATGTCTATTCCCTTGTAATTTATGAAAATAACGACCTTCAAGAAATAGGTCTAATAAATCTTGATGTCATTGGCAGAGGATCAGTGAGGATATCAAATAATTTTAAGCTCTGCTATGCTGATACTATAAATTGGACCCAGTTGGGTGTGGAAGAACTGGTATACATTTATGATAATAGCAAGCAACCATGTCCTGTATGTAGAAGTAACTGTGAACCAAGAAACTGCTGGTCTTATGATCAGTGCCAGAAGGGATTCAGTAAGTAACTTTTACTTTCAGACATTTCAAGTTATTATTATTATTTGTTTAAATTCACTTTTATAAATGGGTTATGTGTTACACTCAAACTTTTAGGCATCACTGTGTATCATTTGTGCTCACTTGTTACAGTCTGACATCAATACTTGTGGTTATTTTATATCCACAATACAATTATTAATTACATGAACTGCCTTTGAAATCTTTATTTTTTAAAGCATAAGCACAACATGCAAAGACAAAGTAGGCTTGCTTTCAAAAGATATTTACAAGTAGATGTTGCTTTTATAAACATTTAATTTAAACAATCTCTCTCTATATATATTCATCTAATCCTAATACTAGCTCTGCCCAATGGTAGAATCATTTGCTCCATGATTTATCACAATATATTCTTTTTTGAAAATTCTTGTCCAAAAAACAAAACATTTCCTTTTATATTTTAGTATCTCTAATATAAGTTTATATATTGTTTACTTTAGCTGCTCTGGAATTCAGCTCCCATCCCCACTCCCCCGACTTTTTTTTTTCACTTCCAAAAGGTATGGAGCCTGCATTATAACACTCTCTCACAAATACTTTGGTCATGGAATTTTAGTAACACTTAGGTTAAAATATTTGAAAAGTTCTAGATATTTGTTTTTCTTTTGTCAAGTAAAACTTTGCCATCCCATTGTTACATTCCCCTCCCCACTTCTGACTTCTTTCTATTTTATTTTACATTAAAAGATTTGATTTATTATAAGCTCTATGTATATTTTTTCTTTGGCATCCAGTGCACTGTAACCTTCCCCCTTCCATTGATTAGTGGATTCTAATATCCCTTACCTCAACCTGCAACAAAAATATGCAACATACATTTTATTATTTTTTTAAAACTCATTTAATAATGAATTAATGAGTCGTCATATTTTATGAATCTTCCTCCTGCTCCTCAACCATTTTGATGTTTCCTTAACATAAAATTCTGGTCCTTAAATTATAGTTATATTATTATACCATTGAATTAGAACAACTTGTTTGCATCAACCTCCCTCACACATACTTCTGGCCTGAGAATTCTAGTACCACTTTCTTCCTCCTCGCCACCACCTCTATTTAATAACTACATACATTCACCAGCTTTTCTACGGCTTCTTAATTCAATGTTAAAGTATATATACATATACGCTCTATGTTGCTATGTCATAGATATCTAAATGGATATTGGAGAGAGCACAAAAAAACAATATCAGCAATTCCGTTAAAAACAACAGCAGATAATTAACTTAAAATCTTTCTTCCAGGCTATTTAAAAAAGGAATAAGTAAAACTTAAAACCTTTAAAAAGCATTTCTAAATAAATACATGTTATTGTTTACATTTATCAAAGCATCTCTAGCATAGATATTGATATTTTGCTGAAGTTGTTTTGATTTTTTTTTGTGACACAGCTTGTCTAAACCAATCTTTTAATACAGAAGTTTTCATTTTTTAGAGTTTTAATTTATACTAGTCGACTGGCGTCGTAGCATATGCCACTATTTTGCGGCTATTATGCGACTGCAGTTGGCCCCGCAGTTTCATAGGGCCTGCGCTATTTCTAGGTGTATAAATTATTAAATTAAACCATTTTATAACTTATAACTAATCTCCCACGGCCTCCTGTCGATTTACCAGGAGCTCCTGGAAATGGTGACCGGTCATTTCATCCCAGGTCACTTCATCCCGTCATTTCATCCCCTGGTCACTTCATCCCCAATTAAATATTTTCTTTTTTCATTGTTTAATTGTGATGTTAAGGCTTTGACTTTAAGCCCTCATCTAATATAAATATGATTATGTAGAATGCTTTTTGATATTTTTTGACATGTTACTAATGCGTTTATAGTGTTTCCTCTTCCACTTTACATTCTTGATGAGAAATCTTATAATTTATTGTAAATCTGGGTGCATACTTAGCTATCTATATAATAGCACTTCTATTGGATGTGGGGGTTGTAAAATTATAATATTATCCTGCGCATGACGTAATGATCAAAGGCCAAGGTTTGCTGGTAGTAGTGAAAATCATTTGAGAGATAGAAGCCTGATTAGAATAATTATGACCATGACGCTGATAACTTATCATCAAAGGCCAAGGTGTGGTGCAAGTAGTGGAAATCTTTTGAGAGATAGAATGCAGTAGAAAAAATGAAGGAGAAGATGTCGGAAACCACAACAATGTTGTGGGCTTGTCAGGCTAATGTAATCGTCGACTTACCTCCTTCTATTCTGATGGCTCTGCCCAGAAAAAGTTTTATACACAGGACTCTCAGACAACATCGTGAACGACTCAGAAACATTGGTGGAGCTTTGCCATCTCTTCCGGCTGATGCAAAGTTTGAGGTACCAGCAGTGTACAAAGAGTTTCTATTATACATACGACTCACTGGAGAAAAGCGGAAATAATCAATTTCTAGTTTTCGGTGATAGACAGTTACTAGAATGGCTCGGACGTAGCAAATGTTGGTTTGCCAATGGTACTTTTAAAGTTGTCCCCTGTTTATTTTATCAATTCTACACAATTCACTTTAAATATGCACAGGGTGTGATTCCACCAGTGTTGTACTGCTTGCTTCAGGACAAAACCAGTGTTACGTAATATAGATTGCTTGAAGCAATTAAAGTACTTGTACTAAATGTAATACCAGAAATTATAATCACAGACTTTGAGAAAGCCGCCATGACAGCTTTTCAAGAGAAGTTTCAAACATGCAGAGTAATGGGATGTTATTTTCACCTCTGTCAAGCTGTATTATGTAAAGTCAATGAATTGGGCATGAAAAGTGTCTATGACCATTGTAATGAGTTATGTGACATGGCTTTGGCCTATGTACGTGAAAAACATAAGTGATTCCTTTGAATTACTCGCCGAATCCATGCCACAACACAATCGGATGCCGGAACTGTTATCCTACTTTGAGCATACATATGTACGTGGCAGAGGAGATAACTATGCTTCAGCTTTATTCCCTCCAAGTATATGGAATAAATATCTCGACATAATCTGCAGTGTTGCGCGAACGAACAATGCTGTGGAGGGTTGGCATCACGCCCTCCAGTCTCTATTTTCATGCCACCATCCAACTATGTGGACATTTCTAGATGGTCTACATAAGGATAGTCAGTTGCACAAGGCATCAGTTTTACTGACTTGCACCGGCATTGAAGAACGTCCAAGGAAGAAATATGCAACACTGGCAAAGAGAATAACAAACATTGTTCAGCAATATGAATCAATGGATCGTCTTCTGTACTTACAATCATATTGATGTAGATAAGCACAAAAACACTTTTTTACATTACCTCTATATTTATACATGTTAAATTTTTTTAGTTTTTTACTGGCATTTGTTTTAATTTTATACTGATCTAATGTGTTACACTTTTTGTCATTTAAATAAAAAATGAATATATTAAATATTGCTCATTTCATGATTTTTACAATTACTATTTGTTAGGTAAAATGATCAGATGATAAAAATATCAGGGGAGGAAATGACAGGGAACCCTGGAAATCTCCTGAAATTGCAAAATAAAGGAAAAAGTCCTGGAAATATCCGGAAATTATTAAAATGAAAACTCATACAAATCTCCTGAAATATATAGACAAAAATTCATTCAATTTGGAAAACGCCAATCCTATGCCCGATAAAATCCCCCAAAAAACAGCATTATGCAATACCCGTAATTGTGGAATCTATTGAAAGAAGCTTCTCGTGCCTCAAACTAATGAAGAATTACCTGAGTCAACAATTCTCATAGATAGATTGAAACATTTGGTAGGCCTAATTCTTGCTATTGAGCGTGATCTATGTAGGAAATATAATTTTTATGATATACTGTATGACTTCGCTACATGCAAGGCTCATAAAGTAATTCTGTACGTAGTAAAGAATGAATAAAATGCAAAGACTAATTTATTTTCTAATACAAACTCTTAATTTTCAATTATTATCGGTATCGCTACCCAAACTTGGCCCTGCAAAATTCGTTTTGGATAGGGTTCTACAATGGTTAAGTCTGGCCCTGCTATTTAGTGACGGGTAAATACAGAGTAGATTACTTGTTCTCTTTCCATGACTTCTTGGTCACAATGGTAAAGTCCGGCCCTACTATTTAGTGACGGGTGAATATTACTTGCCCCCCCCCCCCCCCCCCCCACCCCTTCTTTTTCTTTTCATTTCCTAAATTACGTAGGGTTACTCTACTCCGTCTGATTTGCAAAAATAAAAGAGTGATCTTTTCATTACGTGGTGTCTAAACTCTTGAGCCATGAAGAGAATTATATAGATTCTGCTCATTTTGCTAATTATTTGTACTAAATTGGAGCCATGATGTTTCTTAGCCTAGCTTCTATGACATTTAAATATTCTATTTTTTCTCAAAATTGACAAAGTGATTGGTTTTGTTTTAACATATTTAGCTTTATCTTTGTCTCGTAGCTTTTATTATTATTATTGAATATTGTTGGAAGCGTGGTAGAGGCTAAGTAATCTTAATTTGGCTTGGTTTGGCTACCTATGAAGGGGGCTCGAGGTGCAACACCCGACTCGGGCTTGGGCAGAGTTGTGTTAACTGAGCGCCTAAAGGCAGCTCATAAAACCTTCTACCAGATACCCCCTCTCCCCACTGGTCCACAAGTGAGATAGGACCATAGCACTCTGAGCATGCTATAAGCATATAAAAGCTAATTTCTCTTCTTTTTTTTTTTTTGGCTCCTGTGTGTGTTTTTAATTGATTACAAAAATGTTCTTGATTAGTTTTCCTTTGCTAAACATTCAGAATTTCCTACTTCCAATATATTTTTACAAAGAAAGTTGTTCTTTTTAAGTTGGGTCTTAAAAAGGCTCTATTTTTTTTTTTAATTGATGTTCTGGATGGTAGAGACATGGGATATTGAACTCAGAACAATCATTTTTATATGTTTTTAAATGGCTTACATATATATAAAGTTATGTGGAGATATGAATAAATATTGTAAATTTTTATTTTTTTTACTTTGGATCATAATGTATTTTCTAGATATAATCTACATCTAGAGCTGTTGACTTGTCCACGGATCAGTTTTCATATTTCCAATAGAAGTGACATGGATAGATAATAAGCTAAAAATTTCCATTTGGTGTTTTAGAGGTGTTTGCTCTATAAAGTTTTGTAACAATATGGATAAATATGATAAAAAAATTATTTTCAATAAGGATCATACAATTTTTCCACGATCAGATCTCTAGAGATCGTGGAACCAGTGGCGTCACTTGGATGGGTATCACCCCCCCCCCCCTTAAAAAAAGCCTTTTTTTTCGTTGGTTTGTTGCACTGTAATACATATAGTTTATAATTACCTACGTTATTTGATTGTTCAACAAAAACTATAAAATGATTGTCTTAAATTTTAAAATTCAGTTGTTTATTACAATTTATCTGCAGTTTACTGGGTTTGCGTAGTCACATGAAACTCTGCACTGATCCTTAACCTTTAGAATCGAAGACATGCCAATAATCTATAGTTCAATTTTTCAACAATGCAACTATAAGTAAATTACACTGCTATTTTTTTTAATGGATTTCAAACTTGAAAATGTATCAAAGTCCATTTTTAATAAAATTGCCCTTTGTGAAAGTGTCTTTGTTGCCTCAAAAAGTTCTTAATTTTAATTATAAAAATTCTTTTTCACATGAGATGCCATAGATAACCAGATGGTAAGAAAGGGTTGAAGGCTTTGTTAAATGATTTAGAGGTAATTTTTCAAGGTCTTAGTGGCATATGAATCATGCAATGTCAACTTTTATTTTCGTCAGTTATGGTATTTCTGTTCGAATGATGCCTTTTGAAAAATCATCATATACGCCTATATTTTGAAACTGACATCTACAATACTTCCTTGGTTGTTGAACTAAAGTATTTATTTTTCTGTTGGATTGCTCTAAATTTATCTTCTACATCAATGATTGCTTCCAGTAAGAGTTGAAGCTCAGAGTTGTAAAATGATTAATGCACATAAGAATGAACATCTTTTTCTCTTAAATAGTGAGTCCAGCATCTTGTGATTGCTTTCCTGCCATTTTCTTATTGTTTTTCTTTTTTTTTCTTTTGAATCACAGTGCTTTTTTTTAGAAGAGCCTTTTTTTCTATAACAATTTGCTCTAAAACGTAATGCCTTTGTTAAAGAAAAGGTTTAATTAGACACCACATTGTCAATAATTTAAAGATATGCCTACTCTTGTGTATCTTTGGTCTTCTAGTGCTCCTCCCCCCACCCCCTCCACTATCAAAGAGTTAAAAGACTATAAAAAAACATCTTAATAATAATTACAACAATAGAAATATTTCTATTATCCTTGATGAAATTAGTCTCACAATAGTGCATTACACAGAAAAAAAACACAATGATAGTTCAATGATACAATAGTTTTAACAAAAATAAAAGTGTGTTGTAGACGTGAATGTTTGTCTGGCTAGCGCCATGAAGCTGCATGGTGCTTAAATATAATATTATAATTATTATTATTACATTGTAAATATTCATATAATAAGTACTCAAATGAGTTTATTGTTATGAAGATATTGTTCAGTGTGAGCCGGCCTAATAATTGAACATTACCAAATCACATATTTTTCATTTTCATTGTAAATAGATCATAACATTAAATAACTAATTGCACCTTCATTTGCCCTATATTAGTCTTAACAACTAGGAAAGAATTGGTGCAAGTGTGTTTGTACCTTGGTGAGAACAGAACCTTGTGTATGTATGTAATCTTTAACTGCCCTTATCATGGCAGCATTTTCACAGCTTCACTTCTAAAAGTGTAACTGGGTAAAACAGATGCGGTGAGAAGATCTAGCTGATGGTTGTTTTTCGGGGAGAGTGATTGATGAATGGCCAATCTCTTTTTACTGGCATCTGGAAGACAAAAACAAGTTTCAAAATATGGAAATGGGATTTGCAGTAGCTTTTTTAGTTATTGAGATCATAATCAGACTTACAAACAGACCACACTAAAGGAATAGCGTCTATTCTCTTGGGGCTGCTAAAAATCAGATTTCACCCTCTCCTTTATCAGTTTAAAATATATGTAACAGCTACTGTTAGTCTTTTGAAATCTTACTGTTTTTTAAAAATGTTTTAAAAGTATATATATTAATGCACAATGTATTAACTATTTTCGAAATGTAAAAGGCATTTTTTCCTCACAACCTTTTCCCAAAAACTATGTTATTTTTCAGAAAAAAAATGTTAATGAGTATAAAATATAATCTACCTATAAATTATTTAAAAAATATATTTTAAAAAAGGCAGTTCATGTAAATTCAACAAACTTCATCTACAATTTTAAAAAATCTTATTATTTTCACCTCACCTATTATTCTCACCTAGGTATACATTATCAGAAACAAATAAAGTATTCACTTTCAGTGTATCAGTTTATCCTCATTCAATTTATTTTAATATATATATATATATGTAATCAATTTAGCATGCAGCTGTAAAGCAAATCAAGGCTGTATGGCTAATGGAGCTTGCTGTCATGAATACTGTCTTGGTGGATGTAAAGGTCCAACAGCAGAAGATTGCTACAGCTGTAAATATGTGTCCTTCAACAATTCATGTCTTTCAGAGTGTCCACCTGCAACATATAGGGTCAGTCTTTGAATTGTTTTCATCTTAGTACTTTGTTTCTGATTCGGTTTATGAATGTAGTGGCTTAGTATCAGAACTGATGGCACTGAGTCCTGTAGATTATCGGATAGTCTTAAGTTTTTCTTTATTATTACATATTTTACAATACACACATGGATCTGGTCATTCTAGTTATTTTTTATGTGTGAGGTTCCACAGGACAGAGTAGTACTCATCACAAACTTTTAACTTCTCAAAAAAAAAAATTTCACAAGAAACATTTCCTAAATGGGTTTGAACATTGAAAAGTCAAATAAAACTCTTGTAGGGTTTTTTATCTTAAAAAGTAAAAACTTTTTATGTCTTTATGTAAGTTATTAGTAGCTAATTTCTTAATTAATGACAGTTTTGTTATTTCTTTTTTATTTACAGTATAAGGGAAGAAGATGTTTGACTGATAGGGAATGTTTGTCTTTACCTTATCAATCTGGAAAGGCTCCCATGCTTTTAGTTGGTGAAAAGGGAGAACCAAGCCAGTGTGTCTTTTATTGTCCTCAAAACTACACCATCAGAGAATTGAAAGAGAAAAATTACAATGAATGTGTCAAATGTACCGGATTCTGTCATAAAGGTAATAAAATATCAAAGATAATTAGAAATTTACGGAAAACTTACTCCATTTTTCAGGCTGATTTCAAAGGGTGTGAAAATAGGCTATATGTTTTATTAACATTTTTTCTGGACTATCCAATAGCAACAGTTAAAATTTTTATGTATGGAAATGTGTGTTTTTTTTTTTTAATCTTAGGAAATATACTCATGAAATAAGTGATGGGAATTTTCCGACAATTGTCGGAATTCCGAAAATTTTTAATGAAAAAAAAAATCAGATTTTATTTTTCCATTTTCGGAAGAATGGGAAATAAGATTTTTTATTTGTTTTGAACATGCACACATCCAGTCTTTTGACACAGTTATAAGTTCTATTTTTAAAAATAAACTCGTGTTACGTATTGTCATATAAGTCTAGATCTCGGTCTAGACTACAGTGGTTTAAATCAGTCTAGAAGAATCTAGATAGATATATTCTAGATAAGATATCTAGTTTCTTTAATTTGAATACTTTTGAACTAGATCTAGATTAGATCTAGAGCGCCTAGTCTAGACTTCAATGACAATGGCAGACCTGCCTACCAAAAAAAGTCCAAAAGCGTAACGCTGATGGTCAAAATGCGTATTTTGGCACCAGAATGCGTAACACTTACGCGATCCACTATTTTGTCATATATATAATATTAGATCTAGATGTCATGATTAGATCTACAATCTAAATCTAGATCAGTACGACAATAGAGATGATATCTAGACTAGATCTGGATCTATGTCTATATAATGAATATAATCTACTGAGAATCTACTCTAAATCTGGGCTGTGTTACCGATGCCGTGAATCCGCTACAAACGTAGGTCTGCTCCAAACTTTCGTAGGCCTACCTTCATCCTTGATCTATTCTATACCAAGACTAAGAATGTCTAGTCTAGATCTGGACTAGATAGTAGTAGATGTTATCGATCTAGATCTAGATCTAGTCAATCTAAATCATACTACAACTAACACTAAATTGGAACTAGAGTGTAGAGTAAAGTAGAGAATCATGACATAACGTAATGGCTAGCTAGATCTAGATCTATTCCTGTATAACAAGTTATCTAGATTCTAGCTCTAGAATCCAGATCTAGACTAGATATCTACAATGTCACTCAATGTGTTTTGAATCGATAGCACTTCGATATTTATTTTCTATACAAATGAATACGGGAGTCAGGGATTCAACATATTTAATTTCTACTAATGAACTTACAAAAAAAAAAAAAAAAAAGTCACGTTGGTTTATCAGCTAACTGACGGTACCAACCTTGGTACCAACCCGCCACTCCCTCACTCTTCATTTCTATACTAAATCTAATTGCTTTTAAGAACCAATCAACGTATAAATCTGGACACAATGTGTTCCCCCACCTTTTCTGTCCCCCCCCCCCCCCCCAACAGGACGGCTTAGCGCGGCCTTAGCGTGACCTCCGTGACCGCTCGTAAGCTAGTCAAGAGGGGGGGGGGGAAAGGATACAAAATGCGTAACGCGACGGGTTAAATGCGTATTTGCGTACTGACGGTCATTTTTCGGAGATTTTGCGTAACAAATACGCATTTTGCGTAACGGTAGGCAGGTCTGGACAATGGCTGCTTGCCACCTTTTGAATAGTTCAGAAAAGTATCGGAGTATCATGATGCACGGCTCCTATGCACTATTAATTTTTACTCTGTTGATACGATGTCCCCTAGATTTTTCTAATTTGAACCCT